>NW_010553839.1:15895-22030 GCF_000687285.1 Phaethon lepturus | reverse complement strand
CCCGCGGGTAGGGGGTCCTTGTGCCACACGGCCCATAGTCATGGCGCGGAGCTGGTCCTTCTGCCAGAGATCTCTCTCGTCTGCATCCTGCCAGGTCTGCTGGGGCTTGTCCGGTGCCCCCGCACACGTTGCTGTTTTTTGGAGAAGGGCCCCTCCCCTCCATGTTGGGTAGAGGCCCCCAAAGCGTCCCGTGCTGGTCTGAAGCTGCTGGAGGCTGAAGTTTGGTGGTTTGGTGTGGAGACAGTGTTATTGTAGGTTTGACACTTACTGAAAAAAAACCCTCAAACAGCTATGTGTTGGAAACACAGGTTTCCCTAAAGCATTTGATACAACGCCCTTGGGTTTTTCTGCTGAATTAAACAAAGCAGGGTGAGCTCCAAATAACGTGTGTTAAATTGGTGGCTTCCAGAACGTTATTGGGGACACTATGCAAACGGTCTTGTAAGCATCCTACTGTTGATGGTGCCAATGACCCCAAGAAAGTTTGCAGCTAAAAGCTGATTTGAAGCGCACAAGCAACTCGGAGTGCTGAGTGGAAAGTAAGAGGATCCGATACGGTGCTCTGGTTAGCTTGGCACTGTACTTTCGATGAGGCTGTGCATCTATTACCAGAGAAAGCAAACTGCTCAGGAATAGAGTCCATTACACCAACAGAGAAGCAAGGGGGTCCTAGGGAGCAGTAGTTTTTGCATGGGTTCATGACTACGTCTAACACAGAGCGGGGCTGGAGGCAGGGAGGTGGAGGTTGTCTTTGATACCTCGCTGTGGCTCAGGAGGAGGAGAGAGTGCATTAGCTCAGCTCTCACTGGTGCAAACGCTTCTGCACTGCTGCACCTGAGTTTGGTGCCTGCATGTAGCGTGAAGGCTGGTGGAAAGCTGGGCAGAGTTCAGAGGCAATGTATGAGGGTGGGATTAAAGGTGAAAAAAGCTGCCATGCGGTGACAAGAACTCCATTTACTTCATCCAGCAAGAAGTTGAGAGAAGATTTGGTCAGTCTACGTGCACTTGTGGAGGACAGAAGTTGGACTGTGGGAATTCAGTATGGCTAGTGGTGGTATGTGAGTGTGTGCATGGAAACCAAAGCGTATATTTTTAAGTGGTAGAGATTCAAGCATGGGAATAAACTTCCCAAAGTCAGTGATGACTTTGTATTCGCTGGCAACTTTTACATCATGCTCAATACTTTTTTTTTTAGTAAAAGCAAGGGCAAGCGTTGCAGCTCGGCTAACAGCCCAGGAACTTCTGTGGTCTGCTCTGCTTGGGAGTTTGTAAGGTGGCCGTAATGTCTTTCAGGGTGTTTGCTGGAAGATGAATATTTAAGTAAACTGAGATGAAGACTGGGAAATAAATGTAAAAGTTTAACTTACAGATATTAATTTCTAGGAACATCTAGTTTCACCTTTCCTTTGCTGCATTCCCAGGAGTCTGTTTACACTGGCAATGACAGTTATTTGATTTTTCTGAGAGCGCCTGAACAGGGAAATTTCCTCAGATGTATCACTGCCGTTAGTTTTGTGGCAGGGTCCTTCCAGCTCTTCTGTCTCACTGACCATGTCAGTTAGCTGTTGGATTCATCTGTAGCAAGCTAAAAGGGGAAAAAAACAAACAAACAAACAAAAAATCAAGGGAAGCTTTAGGGCTAGATCTTGCCATGATATGGAGGCTTTGGAGAATGCCGCTGTGCCAGCTTTTATTGTTATCTCGATCTGCCAAAATATGCACTGGCTTGCTTTTGTTTTTTGTCCACATGGGGCTTTTCAAAGTTTCCCTTGTCCCTGCTCTGGTGGGAGTGAAGGGTGTGATGTGTGTGGTGATTCCCACTCCTGGTGGCCTGCGTCTTGCTGAGAAGGCAGGCACCAGACCTGGATGGCTGTTGTCCGCCCTGTTTGTGAGATTGCTGCAGGAGCTGGGCCCTCTCCTCCAAGAGACACAGCTTTAATCTGTGCTGTTTGAGACAGAGCTATTTCCATTCCTATTCTGTATCCTCAGCTCATCTTTAGAGGCTGCTGTCATCTGAGGGAGAGAGTTCTTTTCAGTCGTGTTTGGTAAGTGAATAAAAAGAAGGCTAGAGAGAAAATGAGATTGTTTCTTGGGGTGGGGGGTGGTTGCATTGAGTGTATGCAGTTGCGTTGGAAATGACTGAACATTCATTTACAAGAAAACCAAGCCATATAATCTAACCCAGATTATTTTTATCACGGAGAAATGTGAACAGGAGGAAAAAAAAAAAAAAAAATCAGTGCTGCATACTTGCCCATCACACTCAACTTCCCAGGACGGGAATGTTCCCCCAGGAATTAATAACTAGCAAGCAATTATGAAAGTTCATACCTTTCTCTTCCATCCTTGCTTGCTCACCCTCCAAGGTAGCTCCATCCAGCCAGTTTTGTGCTTGTTTGGTGTGTTTCTGGATTTCGATGCGGGCTCTTACCATGAGAGTCTCCTCTATTGCTGCTTGCAGGAAAACATCAACACTTCCAGAACTAGATCAGAGCCCTTTTTAGATAATGATGAATGGAGGAGAGAGCTATTTAAAAAAAATTACTTTGCTCTTAGTAAATTAGCGTAACAGACTAATCCCTGCTTGTAATCCCTGGCTCGCTCTCCAGGAGGATGCCTGTGCTGTTATGGAGCAGGGAGGAATTTTGTCTGGGCACTTTGAGTGCGCTCCTCGCTGGTATAATTGCTTCCCTTCTTGTTCCTCCCTAGCAGTCCTGCGGAGACTGTGCAGTTATGTATGCTCTGAACAGCCCGAAAGGATAGGATTTCCCTTAGGAGGGATCAGATGATTAGCTTATAAATAGTAAATGCCTGTTCAGGCCTACTTCTGAGTGCGTGTTGTTTGGTTGCTGTCTTGCTCTCTGTCTTTGCAACAAGTACAACCGCATCCGCACCTCGCGGCCCAGAACCAAATCCAAGGAAACTGGGCATACTTGCTGCTGGAGATGACGGATTTCTGCGAGGAAGGAAGCTGCCCTGGTGTGACGTGCTTCAGCTTTGCAGCCAGAGCTTTCGATGTTGTGATTGATTGGAAAGGCTCCGGCATCAGTAATGCACTGTGCTGCTGTGTACACCGGCATGGTGCCTGGTTCCTTGCCTGCGCAGGAAAATCAGCTCTTTTGACTGGGAACGTGAGCTGAAATGAAACTGAAATACATTCAGTAGTTGAATCCCATTTGAAATGAGCCTGTTTTCCTACCAGAGAGCACGTGCTAGTAGCGAGGAGCCCTTCTCTAAGCGTGAGCTCTTGGAGTCCTTTTTGGGCCACACACACACATCTCCCTTACCTGCCATCTATTTCCCTCCAGCTTTGCTTCATTTATCCCTGGTTTGGTCAGTCTTACGGCTGCTGAGAGGGTTTGACGCACGTGGAGGTTTAGGGTCTATCAAGACTCCTTCCGACACAGCTCTCCAGCCGCTCTCCTGCTGCGTTTATGCCTCAGCCTTCCTCAAGCTGAGGTTTTGGACTGGAGCCTCCGTTCACTCTGGTGTATCTGGGTTTGCTTCTGAGCTGGAGGAGCTCCTTCCCGTTCTCCAGGGCGCTGTGCTTCACTGGGGTTGGGGATCAAATCGTGGCAAGAGTTTTGCGTGGGATTTGTTTTGCAGCATCTTTCTGCAGACCCGCGTGATCCATGTACGGCAGATTTGAAAGCAGTGTCTTGCCTTTCCTAGGGGAGATAATGTTAATGGGACATCGCAACTACAAAACCAAACAGATGGCTCCTGCTCTTAGCAGTGGTAATGACTTTGTTGTTACTTACTATTTTGACTTCATTGCTCTTTCTTGGTTGAGGGATGCCCTCAAATTTCTTCTTCAAGAGGGAGAAGCCTGCCCAGGGCCTGTCCCAAGAGAGGAGAGTTACGTGTCTGTGTATTTTGTTTCAACACCTATCAAGTTACCGGCCTCAGAGGCTTCCTTTTATGTTGTGTGCATTTGTAAGTGCCTTATTCCTTTTAGTCTATGATTTAAAGCAATACCAATCTTCCTTCCCTCGTGGATCGTATTGCTTATGCTCAACAGTGTGTTTGATACAGCTGATCTCATGCACTATAAACCCCATGAAGGTCAGCTGTCCAGGGCATGTACAGTAGAGTTTTGCTTTTGCCAATATTGATTTTCTGGAGGGAAAGAAGTATCACGCTGTCTCTTGCAAGGGTGCAGATCTGATCGCGCTGTGGAGGACGGGTACGGCATTCATGGGAGGCATGGTGATGAGGCCTGAGGTTTACCTGAGCCTTGGGAATGGTGTTGGCTAGGAAGAAAGCGGATGGGACTGTTGTGATAGGAAAGTACAAGGCTATATATTGAGCACCTCTATCTGAGACCTAGCAAAGAAGCCAAATCTGGTGACTTTTGCTGAGGTTGCTAACCGTGTCAGCTCCACCCCTCTTTGGAGGAGTCTGTCCTGGCAGCAGAGACATAGGTAGACATGGCTCACAACTTATCTGCTCAGGGGCAAAGTCTTGTATCTGAACTTGAGCCCACATTCACGGCAGGGTATTCTCTAGAGCTCAGCCTTCTTCCATTTCATGGCTCAGGCAACACTTGACTGGAAAGCGGAGCCATTGTTCCTTTTCCAACCTGACCAGTTCTTCCTTGCAAAATGAAATTGTGGAATTGTTCGCTCTGGCAGAACGTGCTTGGACTCGGTACTTGGTTGTGAGTGACAACTTTATGGTAAGGATCCTCAAAGCGTTTCTGCTTTACAGTCAGTTCAGTTGCTTAGACTTTCCCTGATGGCCTCTGTTGAAACTGAGGACTGCTCCGAGCGAGGGGTGCAGTTCGCATTGTTCCTTCTGGAAGCTTCAGAGGGTTTTGTTTTGTTCTAGAAACTTGTTGAAGTAGCCAGCTTTCTCCGAGCAGTGCCTTGTGGCAATCCAGCATGAATCTATTCAATTGCCTTTTATTTCGACTGTACTGCCTGGCTGCCTGGATTCACAATATTTTTTTTTTTAAATCTTTCAGAGTAATCAGCAGAAGTGCACTTTATTGCTGGAGCATGACTGGCACGTAGCACTTGGTACCACCAGCACATAGCGTGACAGAGCCACGTAGAACTCTGTGTCACTATTTTAATGTGAGCAAGAGAAGCTGTTGTCCTGTTTAGTATCTCGTTTATGAGGCACCTACACCCAGTTTTGAGAACATCTCACCGAGGGTCCTCGGGCTGGTTGCTAGCGTGGCTGGTTGCCAGAGCTCCGGTTGCTGTCTGTGCTTCCTGCAGCACAGCTTGCCTGCCTGTACCACCCGGTGGCATTGTCACCCAATGGCCTCCTCGTCACCCGGGGTGTGCAGGTTTGGGAGGACATAAGGAGCCCTGGAGTCCTTGCCTCTCACCCCAGTCAGGCTTGTACTTGCTTCTGCTTTCTGGCCTGACTGCACAGCCCCCTTCCTGCCTCCCACCAGCTCAGGGCTGCAGCTGCCCCAGTGCCAAAGGCACTTTGCATGCCTTCCCTAATGGTAGACTGAGTTTCCCAAAGGCTAAAATGTTGTATTCTTGCTGAAAACTTCGGAGCGAGCCCATGGCATCTGGGTGCAAACCAAAAAGCCTGTACTGCCCTGGAGGTCAGACTTGGGTAAGTGGAAGTGAACTTCTTCAGGCACGAGGCTCGGCGAAGCTGAAGTCAGATGTGAAGCAGAGCAGCCTGTGTGTGGTGGGGCAGAAAGCTGTGTTTGGGTGGGGGAAGTACAGCTGTAATGTGTCTGGGGGGGTGGTGGGAAGATGCACAGCAAAGTGGGATTTGGTGAGCTCCTCTGGAAGCATCAAGAGATTTTATTTTTAAGATGCTTTATATACCACTGAGGATGCTATGTCTGCTGTATGTTACCAGTGATTTGGGGTGTTAAATTTTCCCTCTGGCTGTGCTGAAGTACAGTTCATGTTTGAGAGTCCTGTTGTCAACTTTTCTGGCCCCTTGTTAGCCCCTCATTCCCTCTCCAGTGCTTTTCCATTGTCACGAGTGGTGTGACTCCAGGGTTTGTCACAGCCTGATACTTTTATGTCCTCTGTATGTGGGAGTTCTTTCCTTTGATGCTATAGTTCAGTGCTGCTTTTTATTTTTAAAGCTGAGGTCCTCGTGGCTTGTGGAACTGCTGCTGTGTTCTGGTGTGATGAGTATCTGTTTGCTGTGCTC
>NW_010553839.1:4255-15864 GCF_000687285.1 Phaethon lepturus | reverse complement strand
TCCCTACAGTCCCAATGGGTTAGACAGCGTAATGGCTGGGATCCCTGCAGGGGGATTAACTGTTTCCTCTTTCTGGGGTATCAGCTTTACTTTTTATGTATTTGAATCCTTTGTGCTTCTGGACAATGTGCCTGGTTCTTAGTCCTCTGCAAACATACCTCTCACCTGCACAAGGCCGGAGGTATGGTATGGAGGGGAGATCATCTGCTTCTAGAAAGTGCCAGTGCTTAATATTTCTCTGTCAGGGGAGCTACTGGCTTGCATTTTTTGTATCCACACCCTTTACAAGCAGCTGACAAGAGGCGACTATAGGGAAGGAAAGCTCCTGGTGCCCCCTGTTTCCACACACCTTCTCCGACGAGCTGGTATATCCGGAGGCCATGGATATCTATACAAACCCAGCAAGTAGCTGTGGGTATAGAGAGAGGGCATCTGGGCAAAGAGAAATCTCATCTTGCCTGAAGCAAGGCAACTTCTTTGTCTGGACCTGGTTTCCACAAGTTGCCAGGGGCTCTGTGTGCTGCTCCTTTCCCCTTTAGAGGGAAAGGGAGGGGGAGGGAATAGCATCGTGTCTAGGGAGAGGGACAGAGCTGAGATCAGCAGTGGCTGTTTGCAAAAAAGTTGTAGCCTAGCTGAGTTGATAGACTGTTAACCATGCGACTGTGAATTTCCGTGCCAATGCCAGCTCTGACACTGCTAAGCTCGAACTGGTACTAGAGCTCATGTGGTACAGTGCCTTTATAAAGTAACTTTATTACTAGGTTTAGGGAGTTTTGTCATCCCCGTGATAACCCAGTGCTGTGTGTCCTTTCCGTTCCTGCTCCAGCTCCCACACTGCCACCCTGCTCCGGGCCCTGCTTCCTCTAACTCAGGCAGGTAAAAAGTATATTGGGCTCTGAATGTCTGTTACTAATCTACGCTGGGCTTTCATGTTTAGATTTAGCTGCCTACCGGAAGAGAAAATCCCTTGATTTCAAAGGAGAAGTGCTTGTTTAAACTGTGAAGTCCCTATTTTCCAGGGGCTTTTGAACCTGTGGTGCATCATTGTAGTGGCAGTTGTAACTAAAGGGCACATAAGAACAAGAATACACAATCTTTTTGTTAAAAGTCCTGTGGTAAGGGAAGGGGCTGTGCTGGGAGACTGCCAGATATTGGAGGTATGTGCAGAAATCCTCAAGGGGACCTAAGAGCAAGTCCCAGACTTTCCTTGTAGTTTTGCCGGATTGCACCATCTTATAGGACAATGTCAAGTGCTCCTCAGCCTGGAGTGGAAACAGTACCTTAAGTAAAGTTGTTGCTGCAGCAGCTTTGCTCTGATCCTTCTGTTAATGTTGGCACGACAGCTGTGACAGCTTCATTTCTGTTCCTCAGCCTGGCAGTTGTGATCCATCAAGTGGGCGTCCGCAGTGCCTGGTGAGAATACCCAGTGGAAGCTTTGGGGAGGCAGTGTCTTTCAGAGAGGTGACCTGGGCAGAATTAATCTTTGCCTTAAACATTAAGCGATGGTGTTGATGCTGTGTTCCTGTATAATGTTGTGATACTGTCAGTTATCAGGGTGCCAACTCTAGAAGAGCAGGTGCTTTCTTTTTGTAGCACAGCAGGTTGGTAGCATGAACTGTGGTGGAGAGGAGCTTTTCTGCTTGCTGAAGGTGAGGGATGAGAGTTGGTGCAGGAAGCGATAATTAACCGAGTTGCCTCAGGCTAAGATTTGATGGACTTGGAGAGGAGCAGGGCCTGCAGGGAAGCCCCTGCAGTACTTTAAGACAAATAAATGATCAGAAGAAATGAGTGAACAGCCATGCTTTTGTCTGAAGAATTGGTCCTTTCTTGTGCCTGTGGCTGACTCACACTGCTGACTGTGGCCGTTAGGAGAGCCGGTAGCTTCTAGCATCCAAGGTACTGTGCTCATTATAGGGCGTCCTGGAGACATATTGCAGGCAGCTGCTGGAGGGAATGCCACATTGTCGGCAAGCAGCCAGCGTGAGCTGGATGCAGATCCACTGGAGGAGCGGATGCCAGGGCTGGTATGTGCCAGCAAGCGACTCGTACCCCTCTCTCCTGTCCTTTGCACTTCCTTGGACTGGCACGAGATCATTTCTTACCTACTTTGTTCTTTGCTCTTTCCCCTTTCTGTAATTTTAACAGTTAATATATTCAGTCTGCTAGCACTGCTCTCTGGGGAGTGTCACCCCTCCCAGCATGCCAGCAGGCAGACGGATACCTTTCTGCTGCCTGCTGTGTTTCCATCGGAAAGAGAATAGCCAAGCACCTTTGGATGCTGGGTAAGGCGATCCTAGACAGAGCCTGTTTTGTTCAGCAAGGAGAGTAAATGGAGATTATTTTTTAATATAAAATTGTTGAATGCAGAGGTTCTGTGCAGACCTTCTAACTGCCTCATTAGGAAACAATGTGCAGAGCTTTCATTGCCATTGCTAAATGAGGCAAAAGAGGAAGCAAAAGTGTTTTCATCCTGTAAAGTGGACTAACAGTTTTGTTGATGAACACAGACTTGATGAAAAGTGAAATTCCCTCCCTTCTTCCTTCCCTCTCTCTCTTCTGTTGCCTCTTTCCTTCTTCAATAGGTGTTTCTATTAGAGGAATTTCCAGAATTATGAGAGAAACTGTTCCGCCTGTGGGCTTGCCCTCTTTTGTTGAAATACAAGAGGAAGTTACTTAGACTTCTCAGAAAAGGTTCTTGTAGCAGAGGAAGTCACATTTTCAGCATGTTTTACTTATGACGAAGCGGTCAAAATCGAAGCTGGAATGAGCAGCCGGTTCATCTGTTGGAGTTCCCTGGGGAGCAGGGAGCCCAGCGGGTGGGATCTCACCACACTTGTTCTGCAGACAATCGCAGAGCAAAAATCGCAGAGCAAAACGTTGTTACTGGAGTGACAGAAGATGGGAAGTGGGACGCCTCCTCGAGTGCTGCTACTCCGACTTCTTCAAAGACGCAGCTTTCCAGTCTGCCTGTCCTCTGCTACTGCCGCGCCCAGAGCTGTTGTGCTGTGGCCCTGGGTGCTGGTTTGTGTTGCAGAGCATGTGCTGAAGTGAATACACAGTGCTGGGAAAAACCTGGCTTCAGCTGAAATGGCTGATAGATCAGCCGCTGGTTTCAGCAGCTGTGGGTTTTCATCTGTCAGTGATGTGCTGACTGGAGGAAGGTGACTGTCTCATACTTGAGCAAAGACGATAAAAATCCCCTTACCTCCTGAGATTTGTCTTTGTGTTTAGATATAGTAAGTCTGATGCATTTCATTTTTGTCCTAAACCTTCTAGAGGCAGGAATTCGATCCTTAAATGAGTTTTAATACAGTCAGTTATTAAAGGTAAGAAATCCCAGGCTCTGTTCCTAGCACTAAAAAAGTTTGTGAATTGCAGCAGATGAGTTATAAATGCTCAAGCCCCTTTCAGTACTAAGCTTGTCATGTGGCTGTCTTCAGACCCTGTCCATCTTCAGACCTGAAGCCAGCAGCAGGGAGGGGACAGTGCATGTGAATTTGTGCAGCTCTTACTGCCAGATAAGCAGGGCATTTGCTATATATATCGAATTGCCTTCTCTTTCCTTTTATTGATTGGCTGGGGATTTCCCTTTCGAAGAGTGCCTTTGGAGAGGCCATCATGGACAGCACTGCTTTTAGAAGCAGTTAAGCTCATGATAGACAGCAGAGATGGTAGCAGTTAAGCTCACCTGAACTTGCTGTCCTGCCCATGTCATTTGAGGTGAGTTTATTAATGAAAGCAGGTGTGCAAGGCAGTCCCTTCACATGATTTTCCACTGCTAAAGAGCAAAACATTTTTGAAGGCTCCAAATACCTAGAAATTAAAGACCAGAGGCTCCAGTTTAACCTTCTTAAACCAGAGATTTCAGGGACTTGGGGTGGGAGAGGGGAATTGTTAAAGGCCAGGTTAAGTATTGCTCGGTATTGGGAGATAGCAGTGTGATACCACCCTCAGAAAAAGCCTCATGAGGTGCAGGTTTCAGAGTTCATTGATGTATGTGCCTGGTTGGGAAGAGCAGTGGTGACAACACAAAGCTGTGAGAGGGCTCCTCTCCGCAGTGGCACAGGGAAGGAGGACGTCCAGGCTGTCATCATAATGTACCACCTAGAGAAGCTGCCTGCAAACCCGGCGTTTCCACAGGAGCTGGCAGCTTTGACCGTTGTATGACTGTGCTCAGCAAAAAGCGAGAGATTTCAAGTTGAACATGTAATCAAAAGTGAGCTCTTAACTTATTAATAACAACTCTCAAGGGTTTTCCTCTCATTTCATGGTCATCTCTCTTCCTGTAGCTTGATAGTAGAAACCCCAAGCAGATGTTTGTTGCTCTGTTTTAGAGTATTCTTCCTGTGGAAGGTGGAGTTGTGTACTTCATCTTATAATGATGCAATCATGGTGAGTTTTAGAGAGGAATTGGGTTTCCACCAGGAGCACTGAGCAGAGAGGTTTGTTCTCAGCCACGTTTCAAGCAGTTGGATGTTGCTGTCAGTACTGCAGAGCCTGGCACGGGATCCTCCTCTTCTCATTGGTGTGACTGGTCATGGGGAGCCTGCCAGGGAAACTAGGCTTGGTTTGGGTGACTTGGTTTGCATGAGTCAAGAGAAGAAACCTTGATGCTGAGTTGTCCTCTCGGACCTGCTCTAGTTTTGGTTGTAGCTTTTTCATGTACATGTTTATGCAGGTGACTAAAAAATTATTCATGTTCTTCCTATGAAAGAACACAGGCTCTCCTAGAAATTTTGTATGCGAATGCAGTGGCACATGGGCTCTGGCCTGGGGTTTGCCTCTGGTCAGCAGCACTTGCAGAACAAGCCCTGGAGTTTCAGCACTGAGGAGGCCCAGCTGGAGCTGGAAGTGTGGCCACCTCAGGGCTGTCAAACCCGGTAGTGTTGCAAGGCTGTTAACAGGGCATGTGATCACCTGGAGTAACAGTAGTATTTTCTTCTTTCAGACACTATTTCCTATGAATTCACTGAATCCCCCATCTGGGGTTCAGATACTTGCAGGCAGGTACCAGTTTAGTACAGTTTGGATGCCAGAGGTATCCTGCCTGGCTTCCAGCTGCCTTTACCTGGGATATGGTTCCTTCGCTGGTCCTGCCCTCTCTCTGCTGGTGGCAGGCAGATGCCTTAGAAACCTTAGGACTTAAAATAATACTGGATGAGTATGTTTACACACCTGTATAAAAGAATAATAGAAGTTATATTTGTAATAGCAACTGGGCTGAAGTTGTATTGCTGCTGTTTAGTTGAAATTATTTTCAAGCACCCAGATGGTGAGTACGAGCATATTGCAGCTGGGTGCTCCAAAGAGCTGTGAGCTTGGCTGGGGAAAGTTGATGTGGGGCGGAGAGGGGGAGCGGCACACTTCAGGACTTTATCTTTTGATTTCTGAGCCTTCTGGTGCATTTGGGTCACATATTTCGAGCTTTTTTTTCTGCAGTAACAAAGACTGCCTTTCAAAGAAAACCATGGCTGTCAAAGGCTCCACAAGTTGATGGCAATTAAAAGGCAAATTCTCCTGATGCATAAGAAGAAATGAGTGTTTGCACAGAGACAGTTTAGACAGTGCTTCTCCAGCTTGGAGACTTGGGATGTGACCTCAGTAGTGCAGGCACCATTTCCTTGAAGTTGTTGCTGCTTCCTTCCTGAGATTGAGTTAAAATCTGAGCACGGCGTGGGGTGGAGAGAGGTAGTGGGGCTGCCAGTGGCGGGGTGGGAGGGAGCACCGGTGCCCACGCATCTCTCCGGGGCTACAGGGAGAGGACTGGGAGCATGCAGGAGCCTGGATTGCAGCTGGGATGGGTCCATCTGCACTGCTTTGGGTAGGGACCAGGCAATTGTTTGTACTTGAATAAAGGCTTAATTGTGACTCGAAATGTCCCAACTGCTTTTTTAAAGAAAAGCAAACAAAACTGGAGAACAACGGGCTGGAGTTACAGGGGGCTGTGGAAATGCTTGCCAAAGCTGTGCTTCCTGTCTCTGCCAGGCCAGTGGTTATGAAGTTGAGCTTGGAGCCTTGGCTTCGAAACCTTTCCGTGCAGGCCTGGGATGAAAGGCCCGGAGGATGGCACGGGGGCAGTGGGGGCTCTTCAGGTCCATGGATCCTCCATATGCCACTGAAATGAATGAGGGGTCTGTCTCACTCTCTGCTGGTGTCTCAGCTTCCTGCTGGCAATGATGGGAAATTAATCAGCGCAGCAATGGCAGCGCCTGTGGCATCGCGCAGAGCCATTGCCAGTCCCTCTGCCCGTTGGTTCGGAAGATGAAGGAGGCGGCCCAGGCTGAGCTGGCAGGGGAGCGTCCCTGGTGTGCTGCTGCCACCTGGTGCCACCGCCTGCCCCCGGCCCCATGGCTGCTTCGCCTGCAGAGCCTTGCCACAGCCTTGGCGAGAGAAAGATGATCTTGGCTAACGTGTACTAATGTCCTCGCTCTGCAGTATGTGGGGCTTCCTTTGCAGTTACTGGTTTCCCCTTGAAGCTCTCATGTCACTGTCATTAATGTAAAGAGTGGAGTCAGCTGGCAGGCAGGCTGCTGAAATTAATTATGCTTAAACTCATTGCAGCAATAGAGAGCAGTGCTCGTTAGGGGTCTGGCAAAGTGCTGGGCTCTGTTCTCTTCCCTCATAATCCTGTGCACCTTGATGACATCTGGGTGGCACTGCTGGACCCTTCCTGCTGGAGGCCTCCTCCGAGCTCGGGTCTGTCTGAGTCTATGGGCTTGTGCACCGCCGTCTTGCACATGGTCTAAACTGTTTTCTGGCTCCTCTGTGTGTCCATTTCTCCTGACTCTTGGATGAGCAAGACATGGCAGAGGAAAGGGTGGGACAGACAAAATGATGCTGGAGAAGTAGTTCTGCACCTTGGATGCACCATAAGGATCTCCCCCTCCTCTGTTTCTTCACTCTTATGCAAAATGCAGTGGCACTAGACTGCTTTGATAGTGTACCCAGGATGAGCTATTCCCTGGATCTTTGACACAGTCCCCCAACCACATCCTTCTCTCTAAATTGGAGAGATATGGATTTGATGGGTGGACTGTTGGGTGGATGAGGAATTGGTTGGATGGCCACACCCAGAGAGTAGTGATCAATGGCTCAATGCCCAGATGGAGACAGGTGATGAGCAGTGTCCCTCAGGGATCCGTACTGGGACCAGTACTCTTTAATATCTGCATCAGTGACATAGACAGCAGGATCAAGTGCACCCTCAGCAAGTTTGCAGATGACACCAACCTGAGTGGTGCAGTTGACATGCCTGAGGGACAGGATGCCATCCAGAGGGACCTGGACAAGCTCAAGGCATGGGCCTGTATGAACCTCATGAGATTCAACAAGGCCAAGTGCAGGGTCCTGCACCTGGGTCACGGCAACCCCCGGTATCAGTACAGGCTGTGGATGAAGGGATGGAGAGCAGATCTGCTGAGAAGGACTTGGGGGTACTGGTGGGTGAAAAGCTGGACATGAGCTGGCAGCAACCGTGTCCTGGGGTCCACCCAAAGCCGTGTGGCCAGCAGGGCGAGGGAGGGGACTCTGCCCCTCTGCCCAGCTCTGGGGAGACCCCCCTGCAGTGCTGCATCCAGCTCTGGAGCTCTCGGCCCAGGAGAGACATGGACCTGTTGGAGTGGGGCCAGAGGAGGCCCCAGCAATGCTCCGAGGGCTGGAACAGCTCTGCTGGGAGGACAGGCTGGGAGAGCTGGGGGGGATTCAGCCTAGAGAAGAGAAGACTCTGGGGAGACCTTACTGCAGCTGGCCAGGGCTTAAAGGGGGCCTATGAGAAAGATGGGGATGGACTTTTTAGCAGGGCCTGTAGTGATAGGACAGGGGGTGATGGTTTTAAACTGAAATATCTAGCTGAAATCTGTCCTCTAAGGAAGAAATTTTTGACAATGAGGATGGTGAAACCCTGTCCCAGGTTGCCCAGAGAGGTGGTCGATGCCCCATCCCTGGAAGCATCCCAGGTCAGGTTGGACAGGGCTCTGAGCAACCTGCTCTGGTTGAAGATGTTCCTGCTCAGTGCAGGGGATTGGACTAGATGGCCTATAAATGTCCCTTCCAACTGAAAGATTCTATAAAATTCTCGCCCCCTTCTCCATTTGGGAGGTTTGACTCCATGGCAGTTGTGCTCCTGAAATCCCTTCCCTAAACTCACTTTGCCAGTTTTCTCCCTCGCTCTGCCGCTCCTTCAGCACTTCCGTAGGGATTTGCTCTCCCAAGGTGGCTCTGGTTTCCGCCCTTCTGTTGCTTTGCGCTCTCTGTGACCTTATCCACATGCACATGTTCAACCACCCTCCTATGCAGTTGGCACATGCATGTGCTGTTTCTCTCCTCCTCAATGCCCAGGTATTGGTCAAGCAGGGCTGGATAATCTGTCCCGATGTTAGCCGTGTGTCTCCGTGACCTATAACGGTGCTGGCTTGGAGGATGACCTCCTGACATCGTCACTGTACCGCTGCATAAACTTGGTCTGAGAATGTGCATGAGGACTAGCAAAGCACTAGCCAAATCTGCCTACGTTTTTGATGTCCAAAAGGTGAATTTAACCTGTAGGATGGTGCTGTGTAGTTAGGACTGTTTCTGGCTGTGGCAGGTTTCCCTGGTCTCTCTGCAGTCCTGCAAAGAACAGCTTTATGTGTCCCCGTCTGATCTCTGGGGTGCAATCCCATGTTTGAAACCAAATTGTTCCCGCTTTGAGTGTGGGATGAGCCTAATCAGTCTTCAAAGAAGCCTTGATCGTTTTTAAACATGAAGGAAAACACTTTCAGGGCATTTTAATCATGAACTGACTCTCAGATTGGACAGCCAGGGAGGGGTTGCAAGCTGCTACCCTCTCCCAGCTGCCCCGGGGGCTGTGGGTAAGCCAGGGTGGTTTAGCTCGTGGGCAGTATGTGGTTCTGTGCCATGGGCTGAGCGAGATGAAGTCCATGTCTTGCTCCTTGTTGGTCTGAGACCGTCCCCTGGTACTCAGGACAGGTAATGCATGTGCAGCGCTGCAGTGCCGTGGTGGGTACCCCCCTCCCCTGGGAGAACATCTCTTACCTTCCCCACATCTCACAGGTAGGTTGACTTTGAACATGAGGTTTGGTCTGTAATCCCAAGTCACCGATCTCCTCGGGAAGAGCAGCCGAAGGTGGGGTGTGCCGAGAGCATCGTGGGCAGCTCTGCGTACTCAGAGGCCTGTGGGGATTCACGTATTCAGACCTGGACAAAAAAGAGTATCTGATCCGTTTTAAGTACTCTAAGCAGTAGAAGTACAGCTTTTTTTTATGAGCTTGATGGAATTTATCCAATTCTGAAACTTCATCTACCAGTAATTGGATTGAGTTATATCCTTGTCAGCAGGGTTGCCCAGAGCTGACTACACTTTGCATAAATACTTAAACATATTGAACAAGTCTTCTCTCTCTTTTTTTTTTTTTTTTTTAAGCTGCATATGTGAGCCTGTTTTGCTTTGGATCACTAGCCAGGTTTTGTCTTTGTGCTTCAAACCTGCTGTCTTAGCTCTGGCCACCTGGAGGCAGTTGTAGGCATGGCCCCAGTGGCGCTGGGGACAGAAATGCCATCAATTCGCTGCCTCTGCGCTTAACTACTTTTATATATTATTGTAGTAGACGCATGGAGGTGACTGTGGGGTCCTCTAAGGTACATGACCTGCTGTTTTCCAACAGACTTTCATCTTGTGGGTAATTCTGGGTCTCTGAATTCATACCTTGCCTCTGGTTATATCTGTATGCAGTTAAATTATGAACACTTAGCATTGCAGAGCAATCTGAATACTTTGGCAACTTGTCATCGTCATCTGGTGTTACAGCAGCATTCCTAAGCTCTGGTAGCCCAATCTTTTCTTTTAATAGTTATTCATCAGTAAAAGTTTTTGTTTTTTGAAGACCAGCTGGTAGCGGCCTTCATTAGAAACAGCCTTCAGACCTGTAATTTTGCTTAAAATAACAAAGACCCTCCCATACAATCTGTTTTGCATGAAACTATGTGGTCTGACAATTATATTTTTAGCCTCTAATTAATTGAGAGGCTTGAGATGGCTGTTTTGTTTCATTTGGGTTCAAAATAAGGCTAATAAGATTCCTGATTGTTTCTTCTAAGATCCCTTGTTTAATACTGGGACTTGTTTTTCCCTATTAAGTACGCCAGGACTAACTCTAGCATTTTAACTGAAATTAAAACAAAATCTCAGCCTGGGGCAGGCGCTGAGCGCAGAGAGCTTCGCTCCCACTGCAAACAATTGGCAAAGTTTTATAAGCAATTAAAAACGAGTCTCATAGCGGGAAGCGTGGGGCTGCCAGAGGGGCCACCCACCTCGCCTGGGGTGCACGCCGAAAACTGCGTTGCAGCAGCGCTAAGGAGGCTGGAAGACGTCATCAGCGCTTGCTGCATTTCGCACCTTTCCAAAGCTCCACGTGCACATCTGAAATACCTCCGTGCGCCCTGACGGGCATCCTTCCTCCCTCCCAAAGGACCTCTGCTCCCTGCAGTGTGCCAACGGCAGGTGATCGTGGGGAGCGGCTGTGCCGTTCTTTATTATTCAACATTTCCTAAGCCTGGCTCGCTGTCGTTAATCAAGCTGTGCTGAAGGCAGGGATATTAAGCTTTTCCGTGAGGCTGCTGTAAATACATGCTGGCGAAGCAGCAGTAGGCTTTCATGGCACTTCTGTGAGATGTGGAGAGGCAGAGAAAGAGTAAATGTTTCTTCTGATTTTTTGACAGCCTCGTCGTTTGCTTGGAGAGTCGGGTTTTTCTGTGCACATACAGTTTATTTTCCACCTTGACTTGGCTTGCAGCTGAGAGGCAGCCCAGGTGTTTGAGTCCAGAGCTGCAATTCAGAAAATGGAGAATAGTCACTGAGCCTCTGTGAAATGTTTGGCTCGGGTGGTGGCTGAGCGTTCCAGAGGAGGACAGTGGGTCCAGCTCTGCAGACAGAGCTCGGTCCTTCTGTCCAGGCTCTTTTCTCACAGCCCCCACGTCTCTTCGAGGATCTGCAGCAAACGAGGGCAGAGGTTTCAAGACGGCCATGGCTTCGGTGCCTGCCACTCTGTTTCGCACTGGGAGAGGCAAAGATCCCTGGAGGAGATAACGCGGTTGTGTAACGAAGTGTGCAATAGCACGCGTGAGTCACATGGGTGAGAGGGCTATGGGGAGAGCAAATTAAGATTTTTACGAGTGTTTTCAACTCTGACACTTCCTTATTATCTGAGGGTTTGGCTCCGAGATTAATAGTTCCAGGGTAGGACACAGGCTATAAAAATGCTTAAGTGAAGTGGGTTATTTTCTCTACTTCCCCCAACCCAGATGTCAGGCAGCATCACCCTGCCGGCCTCCTCAGCAGGACCGGCACCACTAGTGCTGTCCCGCGCCTGCCTCCAGCCGGGCAGCGGGGAGGGCAGCGGGCTGCCGGCTTTGCCAGCCCCGGCTGTGGGGCACAAGCCCAGTGCTCTGCCCTTGATTGCCCAGCAGCAAAACAGTGTGAGGCTCTGGGCCGTGGTTTCCTTCTGTGTGTGAAAGGGCATCGTGCTCTGTTATCTTCTCTCCAGTTTCATCCTTTTTGTCTTGTCTGTCTCTGGTCCCCACTTCATTTAATTTGGCAGCGTCGGCCTCCGCTT
>NW_010553839.1:3937-4224 GCF_000687285.1 Phaethon lepturus | reverse complement strand
GGTGGCCAGTTCTAGCCAATCCCCTGTGACCAAGATTTTAGGGGAGCTTCTGACCTGGATTTTGGAGGAACCCAACCTCCTGCATGGGAAAGAGCTCCTTAAGCAGCTGCAAAACCTCATGTGTGACTTCCACAGGAGAGGTGGTAGGTGACAGAGGTGTCAGGCAGCGGTGCTGGGCGCGTTGGGCAGCTGCCATCCTCCCTCCCGAGGGCTGAAGACCGCTTGGCTGGAAGCCACAGCAGCAGAGCCGGCAGCCGGTCGAACATGGCAGGCTTGCACGGGGGAGG
>NW_010553839.1:3490-3843 GCF_000687285.1 Phaethon lepturus | reverse complement strand
GCCGCCAGCCGGTCGAACATGGCAGCTTTGAAAGGAGGAGGACTGCAGCCAGCCCTGAAACAGGGGGATGCGTTTGGGATGCGAGCGGAGGAGCACGTGGAGCTGCACAAGTACACAAGCGAAGTTACCTGCAGGTGGGTGGACTGGGCCAGGTGTAATTCAGATAGTGCTGGAGACCCAAGGCATTCCTTGGTGGACAAGCAGCACTTGTTTTTTTGTGGTATCTCCCGGCTTCCGTTACCCCATAAATCCTCAGGAGCCCCTTCAGCTTCATCCCTGCTCCGGCCAGGACGAGGAAGCCCTCGGGGGTGGAGGAGCGGCGGGACTTCCGTTGGCTGAGCTAACACGGCTGG
>NW_010553839.1:0-3466 GCF_000687285.1 Phaethon lepturus | reverse complement strand
CAACTGCCTTCCTCTTGGGCCACTGGCTTTCCAGAATAGCTTGGGGGATGGGAGCGAGGGGTTACATCCTCAAACATGACATGGCCAAAGAGAGTTACAGTTTCTAGTGATTACTGACTTCTACAAGGAAGGAAGTGAGGAACTGAAGTAGCCATTAGCAGTGATTTAATAAATTGGTACAAAGCGTACTGCAGGAAAAGTACTCATGTGTCATTTGGTGTTATCAATAATTCAGATATCTTCAGACAGAGCTTACTTAACATTTTACTTCCCTTGATAATTGTGCTTTCCACCTAATTTGTAAGTCACCAGTTGGCAGCAACTCTTCCTGGTGGCATGGTAAGCTGCTACTAGATTTTTTTTCTCTATATGTGAAGTCTGATATATGTGGCCATTTTGCTAAATAGTGGGGGAAAAGGCTTTTACAGTTGAAAAGAGATAGTCTGGATTTGGGTTTGAAGGGAGATACTGCAGTATTTGGCTTTTTCTGTTTTCCTAGGAATAAAGTTGACTCCCATTGTGTTTTTTTTCGTATTTTCCTGAAACTTGGTGATCTGCTTTTAAATGTAAGGTAATATAATGCACAAGTTTTGAATCCTTTCTGAACTCCCATTCCTTTCTCCTGTCCTTTCTCATTGAGTGCATGGCAGGACATGAGAAATTAACTGAAAGTACAAGGGTAATTATTCCTACCTGACAGCACTGCTGGAGCAGGGCAGGAGCTCCCTCCCGCATTGCAAAGCAGTGCTGAAGGACTTGTGTGCTGCTTGCTCACAATGAAGATTACATTTCAAAAATGACTCCTTAGTGCTGGCATTCAGCTTGGCATTCTGACGTGTGGGTGTCAAACCTCACCTAATTCTGGGCTGGGAAAGAAATCCCTGAGTGGAAGGAAAGCCTTGAGGAGGCTGACCCGATTCCTCAATGGTGGAAGGAGAAGCAATTCTCAGCCAAGGGTATGTTGTGCGAGATGTTTAGACAGTCTCCAATTCCACTTTTGTATTTCATCTAAGGAGGAAAAAGGTTAAAATAAATGGTGGCAAAACTTAACAAAGACTTTGAGTGTTCCTGGAGCTTTGGTGTGCTATAGGCTGCTGGTGACTGGCAGCAATCAGGTTTGGTTGATGAGCTCTAAGCCATCTTCAGGCTACGCTTAAATACTGAACATCCCCACTTAAAACATTGTTTTTTTAAAAAAACATTGGGGCATGTGTACAGATTTCCATGCACAGTGAAGAGGCTGCGCACCTGGGTGAGTGGCACTGGGAACGGGAGCGCACAGTTTCTGTTTCCGATGGCAATGTTTAATTGCGTGTAATTCAGTCCCCTGTATGGGGCTGGAAGAGCAGAAGAGAGGGCAGAACTTGGACAGGTGAGAGATGTGCTGGTGATCAAATGATCCCGCATCGGAAAGATCTGAAAACCTTGAGGAAGGGTCTCTTCCTCCATGGAAATGCCAGGATCAGCTGTGGGACCATCCAGTGCTATTGGAAAGGATCTTCTCAGAGCAGGACCTTGCTTAAGTCTTGCTGCTTGGCTTTTCCGCTTCTACGAAACGCCTCCTGGGACCGGTCCCACTGCTAGTGGAGGGAAGGCTGGCAGAAGGGGCTGCTAGTTTTTGCGTGGCACTTCAAGTTCCTGTGTCCTGCCCTACCTCCTAGGCAGGACAAGATTTGATTTTAAAGGTGATTTCCTCCCAAGCCCACAGCAGTCTTCTCAAAGCACTCGAGTTTCGTATGAAGAAGGATCCTCCCCAGGTCCTTGAACCATAATGATCAAGTCTGTCTTCCTTCATCTCCCTCCCGTGCTGCCCCAAGGTGTCTTTTTCGTACCTCTGGGATACTGGCTGGTGTGTGCTGATAGGTAACAGGTCCTGCATGCTCTGTGTAGTGGCTGACCAAAAGGATTTGGCGTCTCCCCTGCGATGCTGAATCTGATTTCCAGCAGCTCCTGAAAAGGTCACTAAATAGAGATTAGCAATGATAGATACAGGGTGCTGGCCTCTTGGGCTCTTGATTTTTTTTTTTTTCCCCTATGTGTTCATACTGAAGTATCAACAATAGTTGATCTAAACTTCTGCTCTGGGTTATCTCTTTGCTGCAGGTGAGACTAGTGGAAGAACAAGAAGAGACTGAGCTGTGATTGAACTAGGAGATTTTGGACGGTGTCTGAGGATGGTGAGTATATATTCTAGTAGTCTGCCTCTATCCTCTGGGGATGGTTCTGTTCTTTTTTTGTGTGTCCAAATCTTGTACTGCTGCTAAATGTATGAGAACAAATACCAGAATGGGAGAGTGCTGTAGTATCATGCATTATATATAATAATATAATATAATATAGAGAGCTTTTATCACTGTGGCCAGGCCAAGATGCTGTTGGTAGGATAAGTTTATCCCTAAACTTGTTATTGGAATATACTGGGAAAAAAGTAAATAAAACTGGAATCCCTTTCTGCCTCCTTGGACTACTGACATAGTCATCCAGTTTTTGTGGCTTACTGATTTATTTTTACTTTAAAACTTAGTGCTGGGGTTTCTCATTCTGTTCCTCTGTCACCTCTCAATGAAGATTTAACACCCTGTTAATAACATGTTCTGATGCCACCAAAGTAGCAGAAATTTCACAGTAATTAGTCACAGAAAAATACGGTATAAAATAATTTGGAAAGACTGAAACCCAGCCAGAATAGCCAGATTGCTGATAAACTTGGATAAAGTGCCTCTAATGCCTCCAGCAAGAAATAACCCAAAATATGCGCGATCTGATGAGAGGAAGAAAGCTGGAGACCAGGAATGTTGAAAGATATGCTGAAAGTGTCGTTACGGTGGTAGTGTGAATAGGGGTTTGAAGGTGACATGGTGATCTGTATGTTGGGCTGTGGGTGGGCAGGCAGCCTGAGCGTTGCTGCAGTAACACTGTATTGTCATCAGCTCCGTCCTCACCGCTGCCAGAAGTGTATTATTATGTTGAAAGAAGCGTAGAGAAGAACGATGGAAACAGTCAAAGGGCTGGAAATTCAAATTGAGGACATAAAAATGTAGGTTAAACATGTTAAAAAAAAGTCTGGCAGATTGCTTGAGGAAATAGTGACATCTCCTATGGGATTGTCCCCCATGTCATCTGTTAGCAACTGGAATAGGAAAGGAAATGTGCTCTCTGCATTTATCGAACTGTCGGCTCTAATAGTTCTGCTCGCAGCATTTTTAGTGTAGTCCATACCCTTGTGCTCCCTGGTTTTGTCTCAAGATCCTCCTGTGCTTTCTGTTGGAAGAGCTTCTTGCCATGCTTCAGGTTGTAGAGCTTGCTCTGGGGTGGAGAGATGAAAGTATGCCCTTGTTGTAACCTGATAGTGTCTTACTCTTAGAGCTGGAATTACTCTGGTGTCAGATTGGAAGTGTAAAAGACCCAACAACAACTGTGTATGGGATTGAGATGAGAGTGATGCAGATGTATCCACATGAGGGGG
>NW_010553838.1:21023-46222 GCF_000687285.1 Phaethon lepturus | reverse complement strand
CTTCGCTCACAACTGAGAATTCTATCTTGTCGTGATTGCTAAGTCCAAGACGGCCTCCGACCACAACATCTCTCACCAGTCCTAACTTTTAGTCTTAACTAACAAGACTGTTGACTTCTAAAATGGGTTGTGTCAAGCGACAATGACAAACTTGATAAGACAGTACTTGCAAAATGTCATTAAATATTTTGCAGATCATTTCTATCAGTACCAAATACTAGATTAAGACAATAACAAGGTTCATATGAATTTGAAAGAATTAATTACAAAACTTCTTTAGAAACCCCACTGCATATGTGATTAAGAAGATGAAAACATCTTTCATTCTGAGGACTTTAGATAGGAAAAATACTCCTGCTATAACAAATAAATACCAATAATTAGTATAATGACAATAAATAATAATGAGCTTTGGTTCTTCTTATCCTGTCAAAGCAGAAGTAATTATTTTCCCCAAAAACTGCTGATAAAGGGGTTGTGTTGCATATTTGGGATGCTTAATGTTTATTTTCAAAATGTCTTTGTTATACTATGTAATGTTTTAGTTTTTGTGTGAGGCTATGGTTTTTCTACTATTTTCTTTAAAGCATTGCAAAACCCAGAAATATATCCCATTTGCCAAGACCTCTTCTCTAGTTTACAGTCCAGAAAAGTAATCTTTAAAACAAGTGTTTTATTTTGCGATTTGTAGCCTAGAATCCTTCTAAAAAAACCTGCATGTTGTGCAAGAAAACCCTAATTTTATGTCATGTGGGTATTTTTAAGTCTTGAGATATGAATGTAGATTCAGGTTTGAAAGCCTGAGACAAAAGCAAAGTGTCTTGACAGCCTCTTTATCTCTCCTTCTAGTCATGTAAAAGGCAGCATGGTATAAGCATCTTTATGACATTTTAGCATATTTTTATCAAGACTAGGGTGATAAAACATCAATTATAAGCATATGTTTTACAAGTACTTCTGAAAATTTGAAATGTATATGAATGTAATACGAAAACAGATATGCGCATGTTTATATGAAGTTAGTTATCCTGTAACACTGTGCCTGTATAATGAAAAACCTACACAAGACTTAAGCTCTCTCAATGGCTTTTTAGTATCAATTTCAGTCTGTTAGATTTCTGTAATGAAAAAAAAATCATGAGATATATGGACATCTTCCAAAACTACTTCTAACTCAGGGATTTCTACAGTTATCACTCAAATATCAAAATTCCATATAAAATGGTAATAGGTATGTAAAATCTGAAAAGACATGGTCAGTGAGCTCTCTCCAAGATTCAGATACTTGTCGCTTAGAACATTTGCATTCGCTGCTCACAAAGTACATGTGGCTAATCAACATAAGCCTTTTCCTGCTCATTTCTTAGGAATGGGTGGGTGGCTGTGCAATGCCTTCCCCAACGTCCATCTATCCCCATCATGAACAGGCAGTTGTCTTGTGACTAATCTCAGCTTGACTGCTGGGAGACAGTGGTACAGTGGGCACACCCAGACATGCCATGGCCAGGATTGAGACTGGTCTTTCATATTCACTATGTGGAAATTAGGCATATTTAATCTTTATGAAAATTTTAGATCTGTTTTTAACAAATACTGGAACCTGCTTGGACCTTAATGGCTTGACAGGCTTGACCCATTGCTGCTTTCCTGAAGAGCATGGTGCCTTCCCAAGATCAGACAAGAAGTGGGGGTGAGGACCTCCCCCACTTACTGTTGTAAAAGTAGCTAACCATTCAGCAATGGCAAGAGGCACCTGAAGTTGAGAGGCTCTGCATGCAGTTTACTTCTGTTCACATTGGGATTTCCGATGCTGTTGATGCAAGGATCTTCCCTGCTTCAAAAATTAAATCGTGCTTTGTGGCTTAGTGCAATAGCAAAGCCAATCTGATAGCAAGCTGCCACAGAAAGTGGAAGTCTTGCTGCCTTGGACTTTCTGTTGCAGCTAGTGCACTGGTTTAGCCATAGAACAAAATGAAAAAAAGTAAAAAAACTTTTCCACATTTATGCCTTGGCTATGCAGTCTGTATATCTGCTACATGGAAGACACAGTAGCAAGGGGAGAACTGAACCACATGTTCTGCAGTGATTTGTCATTGGTTAAGGTTCATTGTAATGTCGGACTGAGCCTAAGTATCTATCTTAGGATAAAATATTTTCTTCTTTAGACCACATTGAGATGTATAAAAAATGGCTTCTTGTAGGGAGAGAGATTTATAGCAGATCTGAAACCTGAATACATGCAGTTACTTAAAATAGTATTTCTATTTTCCCTGTTCTGTTATAACAGGAGACAGTGGACCACTATTAATATGTTACACATTAGATTCTCATTAGTCTTTAGTGAACTGTAAACATAACTATCACAATTTAATACATCAAGTTATGTACTCAGTATTAATGAAGATGATACTAATATTTGAATACTTCAGGACTATAGTCTAATAGGACTTCAGACATTAATCTGAAGACTTTCAAAAATTTTTATATGGACATCAAGTCTTAATTTTATAGCATTTTAACCTTTACAAACCTATGCAGCAGCAAAATAGAAGAGTTTGTCACAAAATTAATATTAAGCAAATTTGTATAACATGAAGTTGAAGCCTTAAAGTCAATAGGTTCAAGGTCTAAACCTTTTGATTTTCTAGTTATTTCTATTGCCCCTTGGTAGGAAAGAAGGGCATCACTATAGCCATTTCAAGCCTTGAAAACATGAATCTTCTCACAATAAATACATGTCCATTAGCAACAAGAATAAACAGAATACCTTTCAAATCTTCCTTTAAAAATCAGTGTAATGCAATTAACCCTACTACCTGTGATAACTCTCCTGGATTCACCAGTCTATATTGCTCTCCCCACCTTGAGAAGGAAGTTGTTACTCGTGTGAGATGATTCAGTTGCTAGCAAAGCAGCTGCTGAGCTGCCTCACTTTACATCCAGCAGGAAAAGTCTTTATGTAATATTGAAATTTGAACCCTTCATGTGTGAAACAGACTAAAAAAAAATTTTATGATTAGAGCATTTATATCTCATATAGATTTGATGGCATCTTCCACCTCTAGTATTTCTAGTTCTATAATGTATAATCAAGGGAAAGCCAGGCAGGTGACTTACATGCTCAGTACAAGCTTGAACATCAGTCCTAAGTTAGCAAACAAAGACTTATACTAGAAAGTCTAACTGAATTGTTGGTGTATAGTAAGTAACCTTTGGTAATACTCTTAACCTGAAATTTTCATTCATATGGAACAAGTATGATGTATTTAGCATTTCTACAGGAACTTAAATGTAGTTTAAAAAAAAAAAAGAAAAAAAAAAAGGATTTTATTTCAATTCTTTTTCAAACACCCAAAATTTGGAATTAGTTTGAATAAAGAGTAAACATTTAAAATTGTAGATCCCTCCAGCTCTTCAAAATTATATAGAAGTAACATGCAAGAACAAACTATCTCAAAAGCAGAACTCCCAGGAAGAATCTCTTTTACAAAATTATTTTGTTTTGTTTGGAATGGAGAAACACTGAATATTCAAATAGGCAATGGGCAGATTTCTACATATTTATTTAATTAAACTAATTAACTAAATGCAGGCTCGTTCATTCATGGCAAAAATCACATGATGTGCCTGATTTTAAGCTGGTTCTCAGGAAATTTTGTTAAAGCTTGAGATACAAACCATTAGGGTAAAATCTAAAATTATCTATGTCTGAGACTGAATGCCACTATATGCACAGGTGGTGAGACTTTCTCCTTTCCACTTTTCTAAGCTCATGCACCCCAAAAGTAATCACAATTCCCAGGAAAAAGCGACATTCATCACCTTCTGAGACAAGCTATTTCTCTTTTAGCAAGGATAGAGTTAGAGTGGGTAGCTTTAGCTGGCTATATGCTGAAAAATCAACCTTGTTAGATTGAGGGAACTATCCCCATGGAATGTGATCTGGCAGAAGGCCAGAGTCTGCAAGGAAAATTCAAAACCAAATGCAGCAAAACAGCAACCCAGATCTAAAGTATCAATTTTCAAAATAATCAAATCATTACTTAACACATGAACTACTCAATAATGAAATATATTATTTTATTTTCCCTGAATACATTACAATAAACATTAGAAGTGAATTCAGTAAACACTTTTTTTTCACCCATAGCTTTGAGTGAGTAAAATTTCTGGCAGCTACCCAAACAGGTCACCACGAACAGGATAATGTGGCAATCTGTTATCATTAGCTCTGTTCGAAAAGTTCTGAAGACACTAGAGAGAACTAAATGACCTGGAAAACTCAGTCTATGGAAAAGTCTATTGTACTCATCTCCGTTATTTCCACATCTATGCATCACTGGAACAGTGGAACTACATGATTTGCAATGGTGACAAAGATAAAGGTCAATTTTTCTGTTTTTCTTTTATCCAGTGCAAGCCATTTAAGGATTGTTAAATTCCACACATACAGAAGATGACTAATTCCTGTCAGGTCCTTCCACTGTCTAACTGTAATGTTAATCTATTGAAATCTTCACATTTAGAAGACAATGCAGAGTTGTATTTGCCACTTTTGTTCCTGTCCATCACTGTTACAACTGTCAGAATTTCAGATCATCTGAAATAACAATATACAAAACCCCTATATAGCCCATTTTAGCAACTGTTTTTCCTAACTGGTGCAATTTTTTCCAGCAAAATTTGAAAGAAAGAATAGTTCTAAAAAGATCTATTAAATGTAATCACTATGACAAGGTCCACACAGTAAAGATAGATACTATAAAAAGACTGGCATAGCCTATTCAAAAATACACATATAGAGGTTTCTTTTGTTTATGTAAAGTTTGATGTTGTTGTTCTACATTTATCTGAGTGATTGACTTAAAATGAGGAATCAAACTTTGACATGCACCAGCTTTTCTGATTTTTATTCTTTTTTTTTTACATAGAAATTTCTATAAGTGAACACTTTAACATTTTTCAGGAATGAACCACATGGATTTAAGAAACAGACACAAGACTCAGTTCTGCTCTGTCACACCAGAGGATGAAGTTAACATCATGAACAAAGGCTGGCAGGTCAGAAGTTAGTTCTGTCACTTGATATTATAGATTTATGTTGAAAGAATATCTATAGAAATGATCCTGGCATATTTGTCAAGATTGGGCTATCAGAAGCCTGCAGCCCAAAAGCTGACAGAAGTGTAACAAAGTATACAGAATTATTCAACATATAAATAGTTATTATTTTGAGAAATCCGTAGGAAACAGAAACAGAACAGAAATCCGTAGGAAGTTAGATTTTCAAACAAAATTATGGTTTAAATTTATCTTTGCTGTTCTTTGGCAGGAAAGAGAAGAGAGAGTGATTTTTAATTTATAGCTTGGAAAAAAACTTTTCCCTTTTCTTTCCTCCTACCACCTCTTGCTCCTCAAGGATGATAAAGACACCTCTTAGATGCCAGAATGCCCTCTTTGCATGCTCTCAGAGCCAAAATGCCTTTTTATATAAAGAATATCCTTCAATAAATCTGCTACTCTAATAAGGCTTGTACAGAAGAAGCGAGTTAAAATTCACCTGCCAGTCTTTCCTATGTTTTCGGTGGTTGCAATACATTGTCAAGAGCAGGAAAATGAGCTAAACTGTATTATATTTAAAACGACACCGTGCATCTACTTCTATCAAGTTCATCAGTTCTAATTTAGTTATGTCTGGAGGTCACTGTCTGTCTCATTCATTACAATGGCTTTCTAGTTTTCTGATATGATTCTCAATTAGTTGGGTAGGCAGGTAAAACATCTGACATCCAAATATGAACTGTGTGCTTCCAAATATGCTTGCACAGCCACATATTATGCTTCAGCAACCTTTCTATGTTGACCTATTAATAAACCATAGTTTGAGGTTGAGAAAAAAGGCTCAACTCAAAAAATAATTAGAGGTATTCTGAACTACATGATCGTAAGTCATTCAGCTATTAAATGATGAAGCACACCATTTAACAGATAACTGCAGACGTTTACTCCATCTTATTTCCATCTGTGACTGTGTTCATGATAAATTTAAAGTGAATATCCATCATTCATATGGATAATGAATATCAGATTCAAATTACTCATACCTACAGCTGCTATATCACACTGGTTTTTATTACAATAGCCTCTAAATGAGTACAGTACTTCAGACATTCACCTGCTTCATTAATACAGATTTGTATTTATTTTAATATTCTAATAAAACATACACTGAGTTACACAAACCTCTTAATATTAGTTGGGAACAAACTCTGTCTGTCTAACAGGGTGCATTAACCTTGACCTTTAAGTTCAACTTCATGAGAACTTGCCTGTGATTTCAGATTCCTGTAACAAACCCACCATATTCTAGAACTAGACCAAGCCACACTGAAATACCTGGGAGGTTAGAAGTGCAGTATAGACTTTGTCTCTAAATCTTTTCTACAGAGTTTTCCAGAAATAATCAGATGTTATTAATATGAGACAAAAAACATTTTTATAAAGTTACTCAGTGCACCTAGGTTAAGAGTACACTACGGTGATTATTTTAAAACATGTGGTAAACACTTTCAAGACAGAACCTTCTACAAACCCATGGTGAGAAACATTACAATATTATCAAGAAAAATGGATTTCCATTTGTTCAGGTTAAATTGCTGTTGAGATGTTCTGTGTTTGGTTTTAGTTTTATAAAATAATAAATGCAAACAGTAACGCTCATAAACATATCCCAAAAACAGTTTAGTTTAAATATTCACTACCTGTACTCTCCTATTGTTGAAGTTGTCCTTCAAAACAGAAATGTTCTGCACAGAATAGTTCTTGTATGAGTGAAACCCGATAATGGTCAGGGGCTGAACTGAATCAAAATGTGTTAGGACTCCTTTTCAGTAATCTGTGGAACAGAAAAAAAAAAAAAAAAAAAAGAAGTTATAGGTATGTGTAGAGCTGAATTTGAAGCCTTAGAACACTCAAACTTTCTTACAAGAAGATCTGTTCATCTGACTCTCATGTTTCATTCCTTGTACATTGCATGACATGGCAACATTGGTTGGCTGTATGAATTAGATCTGAGATACCTTTTTTGTTTCAGAATGGATACAGGATTCAGAAGTGCTTTGTTTTATGCTATTAGGGGAAAAATGGTATTTCTTACAACAACAACAACCAAAAGAAATGGGAATAAAGCATTCTTTTTTTTATCTGCTACCCTATAAAGCAAAGATAGTACTGAGAAGAATGGAAAAGTTACAAATTTACATTATTAAGCTTTCATGTTTATGGATATTCATCTATAATGGAAGGTATATAAAATATTTTGTTGTTTGAGTTTAAATGACCTAATAAGCACTTTTCTAAAGATGCTGTCTCATATTATTATTTTTTTAAGGTGATGTTTTTCCAGATAACATGCAATTACAACTTTGTTGATTACTTCATTTTGAAATTATTCATTTGAAATTACACTAGAGGCACGCATCACCACTTCATTTATCATCCTCAAAAATACGGCATAAGACTTCCTTAAAATAATTATTGTTTGAACCAGAGTCCTTTCTACCTAGATATCCAATCATTAAGTTAAATTGGTAACAACAGAGAAATCACAGGACTTTCAGTAAATTTGAACAATTGTTAGCATCCTCAATTAGGAACACAAAGAAACCCCAACGAACCAAACAAAAAACCACCACTGTTGTGATACTTTGTAAGATTTTGGATTAATTAACTTTCACATGAAGGCTGAAAACCAGTCCTTTCCTGCAGAAGTCTTTATCAACTAAAGAGTAAACACAGTTACATTATCTTAAAGCTTTCCTTTTTCCTAGCTTTTCTTGGACCAAACCTAAGCTATGTTCTCAGCTTCTTCCTCTGACTTTCGCAATATTTTATCCTGATTAAAGGAGTCACAAGAATGTCTTTCTGTTCCAAATTATTCTCTACCTAAGATAGTTTCCCAGGAATCAGTCAACAGCTAGGAACTACATCTATTAAATAATTTTGGGTCTAGTAAAAAATAAACAAACAAATAAATAAAAACCAATTAACTGTGCTAGTCAGACCTGTCTGTGTTGTTGCCAGGAAACATATTAGATGTCTACAGTTCTTCTACCAAAGGCACTGTGGTAGAACTAACTACCAATTTCATAGCTAATGCACTTGAGAATTATGAACAATCTTTCCTCACTGTATTAGCCTTGAAGTTTGAATTGAAAAATTTATCTAGATGTTGCCTTTAGAAAGGCACTGAATTCAGGGACTGGAGAGTAGTTTTGATTTACATTGCATATTTGGAAAAAAAACCCAAAAATTCAGTACAAGACAGAAATTCTGATGCTGTTCTCATTAACTTTTTGTAGACCAGCCTAGTGGGTAAGAATTTACCTAAATGTTGTTACAGCTCAATCCCATACTGCTTGAATGATTCTAAGCTGCCTCTGCAGTTCAGCAACCATTTAGATTTGTGAGGTAGAGGAAGGCAAACTGCTCACCTTTCTGTTAGAGCTGACTCACCTTGTAGAAAACTGAAATTTTACAAAGATTATGAAGATAAAGATTACAGAAAACCAGTGATGAAGCTATCATATTGGAAGAGAGAGAATTAGATCTTACTTCCCGTTCTGTTACGGTATTTGTATGTTCCTAATGATTAATGATAATTATCTATGTGAGTAATTATCCATGTAAGTAAGCGTACAGATACACTCTTCTCCTGGTTTAGTTGTCACCCAAATCACCGAGTGGTAAAAATTCATGAACTAATAAACCTTCAAAATTTTATCTCATGGCACACCTTTGGCACCTTTAGTAGGGAATGTCATCCTCCAGTCTTTTAACCACCTGTTTGTTAGCAACCATTTAGAGACACATCCTGAAAGAGCTGAACCATTACTGATCTTGAGAGGAACAGTTTCAGCTCCAACCTCTGGCAGGAGCACTTCCACAAAACCACTATTTATTTCTTTTGACTAAAGTACGAGATTCTCCAATCAGCACTTAGATATTGCAGACCTCAGCCATGAGGCATCTCATTTATGCAAAAGGTAGAAAAAGCGCTAGATACTTCTCTGAATGGAATGGATTCTGTAGCCCAGTGAATAAGATTGCCACTGCTATTAAGAGGCCACGGTCTTTGTACTAACTTTGAAAGGCCTCAAGACTGGGGCTTGTCAGGTTCACTTTGTTTGAACTTGTTTTACCTAGCTAAACTTTGTTGCAGCTGGTAGAGCTGTAACAGCAATTTTGGAAATGACCAGGTGACTATGTCCATTACATTTTGGTTTTGCCAATCCTTCTATGGAACAATTTTCATATGGGTAGTAGTAACTAGTAGCTATTCTGTGTATAATCTAATATTTATGACTCTAACATAATGACATGGCATAGAGGAATACAGCCGTGGTATGACAAAAGACACCTTGACAGTGGGGATGCAGGATGCAGTGTAGCGAGGCGGGCATACAATGGTAAGAGAAAGGACACAGGCTGATGATGGAGACCCAATGGCTATAAACAACCCAATAATTGTCAGCTAAAGAGGTGCAGACTGGGAAAAACTGGTTTTACAGGCAATATAGAGAATGAAGAACATGCATCTAACATATGTAAAATGCACCATAAATAGTAAACCCAGAAGAAGCATGCACTTGGAAAAACAGTGAACAAACAGGAAGTTGTGAGCATGTGGCAAACATAAAAGTGTCCCTATGTTAGTCTTAGATGAAGTGGATGAAGTGGAATCTACATGAGTCTCAGTGAAAGACTCAGGATGCTGGCAACTAGCTGTACTCTCTCCCCACGCTGAAGCCAACCTTCAGATCTAGAAGGTGTTGGACAATCAAACTTAACATCAAAAAAGTGGTAAATATCAGGTGTGTATGGAAATTTCAACTTCTCTTGCAACAGTATTATTTTCTTTACTTTCTATTTTTTTCTGTAATAGTAGGAACAGAACTAATAAGAAATCTTCAAGTAGACAGGATTTAAATTATGCTAAGAATATATTATTGAATTTACATATAAGGTGTGTTTCTTTTTTGGGCATAAAAATATCTTGAACATAAAAATTCCACTTCCTCGTAGCACCTTTTGAAACTAATTCCTGGATGTTATTAAGCTGATAAATCATTTGCCTGCAGGGTTTACAGCAAAGGAAAGGAAAAGAAGACATTGCCCTGAAGAATCATGTCATCCTGTGTCGTTTCATACATATGCATATATATACATACACACATACGTGTTGGGATTTTTTTTGTAGTGCAAATTAGAAAAAAAGATAGAAATTCTCTGTTGAAATAATGCCAAATCACTTATCTTTGGTATGATTTGCACTTAACATTTTTGCCTCCTTGAGTTTCTTTCTCTTGCATAAGTTACAGAGGTATATATCCCTGATCTGCGTGAGAGTGCATGTGTACAATATAAACTATTACTGTGCATTTATACACATATATATGCTTATATATTAATATTTTTCATTTTTAGACTGATTTAACATGAAGTGACAGGAATAATTCATGTGGGGTTTTTTGCTACTAATGGTCACAGATTTCTTTTGTAAAACATGTTTTTTAAAAAAAATTGTATTATTTTCAGTTTTGAACTGAATGTCAAAAAAATAATTGTGTGAAAAATGTTGCACAGTAATGTGGAAATATGATGCATTAAAAGGAAAAGAACCACAGTTTATTCAAAATTCTTATTAGATAGAAACATCTGCAGATCACTGAATTCCACAGAAGGTGGGCTAGCCATTAGGTTTCAGCAACTGGAAGAAAGAATAAATCACAGCTTTTATTTTACAGCCCATTACACCCAGAGGTCTAAAATCTTTCTATGGTTATTTGCAAGCCTCAGAGTACTCCAGCTGCAGAGTCTTACACTTTTGCACTTTCTGTGACTAATAGATGCTATACTATAGCGTGAACAGGAAATTAAAGTAGAAGAGAGGTGTAAAATCACTATCACAGAAAGGCTATGCAGGAAGGCTGTGAAGACTAGCTCACTGTAGGGTTATGCAGTCTCCAATGAAGCTCAGACAAGACAGATTATATTCTCATTAATGACCATTTAAGAATCAGTGAATTTTTATATGTTAGAAGGGGAAAGCAGTGCTAAAGTTATTAAATATTGTGGAAGGGCAGCATAGGAGAGCAAAATAGAGAGCTAAGAAGTTTGGGGGAATATTTGGTTGAGACCTGTTGTAGTTAGCTATAAAAAATACTTTGAGAGATATAGAGATCTTTCTCCTGATTTTGACCTCTCACAGGAAAGTTATGCCTTTTTAAAGTTTTATTCTGTGTAGAAGCGCAATATCTTTTATCTTTCCTTAACATATCTTGGCAATCGACTTGCCCTTCTGCATTTATTAAACAAATCTACTGCTTCTGATGCAGCACGGTTCAGAAAAACAGTTACCTTTTGCTCACCTGCCTAGTCAGTAACTCCACTTTTCTTCTTGAAGTGGCTGAATCAGATCTTCCCCCCACTTCATTTAGCCTCTTTCTTTTTATGGCAAATGGGCCCACAGTTCCTAGCTAATTCAAAAACATCTCAGGGCAACATCAGCTGTGTGGAAGAAAGAAGCTTCTCTAAGAAATGTAATGCCTCCCACATTGAATCACAGGAAACTCCAGGCATCTTCATACAGCTGAAGCCCGTCTCTCTATCAGTGTCTATACTACAGGCGAGAGTTTCCTGCTGTGTAACCAGGCTACCTGGTGACTGCAAGACAGACTGCACCATCCACAGGAAACATAGTTTCCATTAAAATCAAAGACAGTTGTGTTCCTCAATGTCCTCTGGGAGACTTTGTACTGTAGGTTACACTGAAGAACATGCTTGCTCTAAAAAAAAAGTATTTCCAGGGTATGTGTGTTTCAAGACTGCTTTTGGATTCTTAGTGCAATATTTTGCATTTAGCATCTTGTTCTAGACTTGAAGGGGGAGGAGTATAATATCAGGCTTACCCATGACAAGCTATATGATGACATGACAAGGTTAGAGGGACGGGGTGCTAACGAGGGCCCTCAGCCTCTTGCACCAGCAAAAGACCTTAAAGGAACTAAGGGGTATTATTCCTCTAAGAGGGTGACATGTTCAACAGCCCAGCTGAAGTGCCTCTGCACCAATGCACACAGCATGGGCAACAAACAGGAGTTGGAAGCAACTGGGCTATTAGAAAGCTATGACCTGCTTGTCATTACTGAATCTTGGTGGGATGAATCCCATGACTGGAGTGTGGCTATTGATGGCTACAGGCTGTTCAGAAGGGACAGGTGAGAAAGAGGGTGCAGAGGCGTTGCCCTCTACGTCAAGAAATGGATAGAGTGTGAAGAGCTGTCTGAAGTAGAGCCATGAGCGGGTCGAAAGCTTATGGGTAAGAAATCAGGGACCGGAACTTCTGTAAGGCCTTTGACAAGGTCCCCCACAACATCCTTCTCTCTAAATTGGAGTCATATGGGTTTGATGGGTGGACTGTTGGGTGGATGAGGGATTGGTTGGATGGTTGCATCCAGATGACAGTGGTCAACAGCTCAATGTCCAGATGGAGACTGTTGACGAATGGTGTCCCTCAGGGATTCATCTTAGGACGGGATAACTTCCTATGACAGGTAATAGACAGCCCTACTAGAGAGGATGCGATACTGGACCTGCTGGTCACCAACACATGTGAGCTAATCAGTGACATCAAGATCGAGGCAGTCTGGGCTGCAGTGATCCTGCAGTGGTGGAATTTGCAGTCCTGAGGAATATGGGGCAGGCAAAGAGTAAAGTCAGGACCCTGAATTTTAGCAAAATCAACTTCCAGCTCTTCAAGGAGTTAGTCAATAGGACCCCCAGGGAAACTGTCCCCAGGGACAAGGGAGCAGAAGAGAGTTGGCAGATCTTTAAAGGATGCTTTCCATAGAGTGCAAGAGCTCTTGATCGCCAAGTGTAAGAAAGCAGGGAAGGAAGACAAAAGACTGGCATGGCTGTGTCAAGACTTGATGGGCAAATTGGCAGTGATTTTGCCCCTCTACTGTGCTTTGGGGAGACCCCCCCTGCAGTGCTGCATCCAGCTCTGGAGCCCTCAGCACAGGAAAGACATGGACCTGTTGGAGCAGGTCCAGAGGAGGGCCACCAAAATGCTCAGAGGAATGGAACACCTCTGCTGTGAGGACAGGCTGAGCGAGTTGGGGTTGTTCAGCTTGGAGAAGGCTTCGAGGAGACCTTCTTGCAGCTTTCCAGTATTTAAAAAGGGCTTATAAGAAAGATGGGTACAGATATGCAAAGAATAAGAAGGGCTTCTATAGGTATTTTCAGCCAGAAAAAGACGGTCAAAGAAAGCGTATCTCCCTTGATAAGCAAGCCTGGCAAACTGGCAAATGGATGAGCAGACAGCTGCAGTACTCAACTTCTTTGCCTCAGTCTGCACTTGCAATCTCTCTTCCCACATCTCTCAAGGGGAAGGACTGCAAGACAGGCATTGACTAGATAGAAGGAAGAAATTTTTCACAATGAAAGTGGTGAAACCCTGGCACAGGTTTCCCAGAGAGGTGATAGATGCCCCATCCCTAGAAACATTCCATATCAGGTTAGGTGGGGCGCTGAGCAATGTGATCTAGTTGAAGATGTCCCTGCACATTGCTGGGGGCTTGGACTAGATGACCTTTAAATGTCCCTTCCATTTCAAAGATTCTTTGATTCTATCATTCTGTGCTTTTCTGCTTCAGTCTATTTCTATTTCTACACAGTTCTTCACAGGTGAAGATTAAAGGGGAATATGAGAATACACACAGAGGGTAGGTATACAGGAAATCTTAAAGGCAAGAAATTGCTCTTCAGGCTCCTCATCAAGTGTACTGGTCATTACACAGGTTGCCTCATTTCAGCCCAAGACTTTTAAATAAGAACAAAATTTAAAATAGAGCTTAAACACTTACAAGTACTCTATGAGTTAGTAATTTTCCCCCATCTCACAGCATCCTTTAATTTCTGCTTTGTATTTATCCATGTAAGTATCAAAGATATATCACATGCCTTCATGGAACATAAGCAAGGATTTTTACTGATTTATTTGGAAGTGTGAAAGCACTTCTGTAGTTGTGTGATGGGCAATAGTTTGGTCAGCTCAAGGGAAGCTGAGACTAATTCCAAACTTAAATCAAGAAGAAAATTATTCCACTTAGAAACTAGAAATCAAATCCTGCAGTAATGAGCATTTTTTTTACAGACACAAGGCAGGCAGGCACAACAGAATATGTGTGGCAGGTTATGATCCTCTGAGTGTTTTTTAGCCAGTTCACTGTAGTTAATAAACTCAACCTATAGGAAAATTTTTACAAATACTGTGAATCTAAGAATTCCTTTCAAATATATGCTTACTCTCTGGAGCTCAATAATTTCATATAATTAGTTTCTTAATTCATTTTTAGTCTGGTAGATAAAGGTGGAGAGTGTTATTTAAGTCTTTAAATACATAGCAACAGGTCCATCTTTAAATTCAGAGGGTGTCTTGATATTCACAAGTATTTTTGTACAGTCTACTGACATACACCTTCCTTCTACAAGTTTTAGAAACAGTAGGCATGATTCCAGAATAGTACTTCTTCCACGCCTGCATTATAATAACAGTAATAATGGTGACTGTAATATCTGTAACACCTAGCACTGGTGTTGTCTGCAGTGTATCACAATTTTTTCACAATAGAAGTAAGTGTCCATTTTCCAGAAGGAAAAACATGGAGAGATGAACTGGCAAGTGTAAGGTCACTAGTGCCCAGTGCCAATAATGATGAAGGTTATAATGAACATTTCCAGTAAACTATAGAGTTCTGTAACAGAAGAACCCAATTGCTTAGATGCAGATTTTGAAAGAGCAATACTCTGTGGCAGGAGACAATTCCTAGCCTTATATATCGAGCTTTGAGGACACACATTTAGCTCCAAAAGAAGATCATTTGCCCAGTGGCAAGTTTTTGTAGGTTGTGTAATATTAACTTCTCTTTCCTGTTTCTGTAGCATCAGCAGGGAAGCCTGTAGAAGGTGAATAACACAGTGCTGTGTGTTTTCATTTGGGATTTTACCCTAAATCATAGCTAAAGCTACAACTTCATGATGTGAGCCCCCAAAACAGTATCCTGGTTAGACAGGGGAAAATTACTAACAAAAGAAAACGCCTGCTGGTCTGGGAGCTGCAAGCCTAGGAACTAGGCGTTGGGGCCAGAAACATCCTTGAAAAGTGCAGCTGGCCTCTTTGAAGTACAGATGGGGAACTTACAAACAGGTGACATCCTGAGATGCCATCAGGAAGCGCAAAACCCAAGAAACTGTAATGGCAACTTACTGTATGAAAAAGTGGAAGCAGAGTGAGAAAATAAAATTGAGCTGAAGGAACAGAAACATCATCAGCTACTGGCTGTTCCAGGTGAAGAATAGACACAAACAGCATCTATTGACGGCTCAAAGTGGTGGCGTCCTACAACCTCTTATGTGTTTACAATATAAAAAGGACCGAATTTTTATCCAAAATGGAACCTTTCTCTCTGAGAACTTCCCATGCTGTACATACTTTTACTTTCCTAAACAAGTTGAATTCCACAAAAACTTTCTACGAGATCTTGGACTCTTACTGGGGATACCTGGCTGACTCCAGACTTCAAGACATAGATAATTTTTGAAGTGAGACTCTACTTGTTCCCTTTTTGGTCCCTGATTTGGGCCCAGTTTTGGGGTTGGTTTGTCTTCCCACCTCTGGGATGATAGGTCCCTCTTGGTGACTGGTTTGTCCTGCCCTTTGAGGTGGTTTGTCCCTTCCTGAAATCTGTTTAATTCACTTGACACCAGTATTATATATCCATACAAGTAATCTATCATACATGCGTCTGCTGTTATATTGGTGATAAGTTGCTTCACTAACACAAATTTGTAATAACCTGTAATAGTATATACCAACGGTTGTTGCTGTTGTTGGTTGTTATACTGATTGTTGCTATATGACTGATTGCTGTTATTATTGACTGCTGCTATACTACAGATCAATAATAAATTATTAATTGCTGATAGTATTTTGTAAAAGCTGTATATATATATTAATTTTATTAGTCATATGTCTACTTGCTAGTGGTGATTTTTATGGTAATATTCTTGCTGGTGGTGATTTGTGTGGTACTTGTATTACTCTGTAACGAAGTAGAGAAATTTAGATAAAAGACTCCATCTTCTTGTGTATTACAGAATCCTACAAACCGATGGTAGCGGTTTCTATACACACAGGCTGGATAACCCTTTCGGTCATGACACTTTGCTGCTGAGTTTAGTCTCACGGTTTTTTCACACATATTGTCTTGTCATAGTGTAAACTCCCCTAAGTGCCCTGTCATGCAACTAGGCGTGCTCCAACACAGTAAAACATAGGTACTTTGGTGGGAGAAGGAAACTATGAGCAAGTTTATTGGCCAAAGCTGTTATCAAACTCCACTCCAACTGCATCCTCATGTTTACAGACAGGACCAAGTTGCTGCACCTTTCTACCAGAGATGATTCTGCTGGCACTGCTGCTGCTGGCTCTGTCAGTAAAATAATACCTTTTGGAAACCAGCAGACTGTCGTTGCTGGTTGCCAACGCAGGTAATCATCTTATGACGCACTCCTCTGAGCTCAACCTCTGTTACATCTGCTCGGGTTCTTTTTAATTGTGGCAAAGTACTTCTTTTCAAGTCTAATTAACGGGATGCTTTCTTTCACCGTTGTAAACCACAGATGATTTTTAACAGATGTACGTCACTTACTAGGAGGAAAGATAGGATTATGACTAATTCTTTTTTTGTTTTGACTCATAAGGTACGCAGTAACGTGGATCAGTGTGCAGTGAAGACTGACTGAATCTTGTTTATCAGAAGTCCTGGCGAATAGCCATAGTCTAGCAAAGTTTCATCTGGGTTATTTCCATCTGGTCTTGTTTGTAATGCTTCCAGTATGTGTAACTTAATAATACTAACAGAGCTGAGTAAATGTCTCATTTTAAAACACAAGAAATCTTTAAAATTTTTATAAACATTTCCAGTCAACAGACCTTGTGAAAGTTCTTATTTTCTATTTGCAGACAGGGAAATCAAGGAACAGAATTTTTCAGGGCAACATTAAAAAAAAAAATGCTTGAAATCACCTGGTGTTTTAAGATGTTGACTTTGAATACATATAAAAATACATATAGTAGCATAAAATCCTTTCTTGTTTTAAATTTGAAACATGCACCATATATCCATTATCTGTTTTTTCTCTTTCAGAATGTCCTGTGATTATTTGATTTTAAAGTAATAGCTTTCTTAATTAACGGCAGAATACTAAGAATGTGAGATGAAATTTTATGTGGCTATACATTTTGATTAAAACTTCTTTATGTTTAGACAGGTAATCTTAACATTGCATTCAGTTTGTTACTTCTCATACATTTATGTCTTCAACTGTTTTTGAAAATCAAAAGGAAAGAAAAAGAAATTAAAAAGTCTCAAATCCTGACCCTTCAATCACAGACAATCAAGGTAAACACTGAATTCCTCTTTTCTGACATTAACTGAGTTGAAGGGTGGTTTGTAATATGTGCTTCATGTTTTTTCAACTCAGTCTCAAAACACTTCAGAAAAAAGGAGTAAGTCTTCAAAAATTCATTTTCCAGTTAGCCAAAACACCAAAACAGACAGAATTGATTATTTTTATGGGAGATTTTAGAAATTAATATATATTTAAAGGTGGTGACAGCATTATATCCCGACAGGTTATCACCTTTCAGCTCCAGTGAGGAAACTGGTCATGCGGTCATATTTAGTCCCTAAATGAAAATGCACTTAATTAGAGCAGACTCAATGTATATATGCTGTCAGCTATCTGGAATATAAATTTTGAGGTTTTAGTCCATGGAAAACATAAAAATTAAGTAGAAAATTTCAGTGTTTCAAAGTAGAGTTTCAGGAAATTTTAGGAATATTAACTAAGCTCAGTTTTTCAATCAGGTGAAAACTTAATAACCTAGAATATTTACTTTCTTCAGTTTTCTTGAAACTTCACAAAACTTTGCCTCTGACAGTAAATGGGCCAGTTTTAAGGTCAAAGAAATTTGCAAAGACAAAAAAAATACAAGTAAAAGTAGAAAGTAACAATGTTTAAAACTGGCAATTATGAAAACCTAAATACAGATCCAGTTAATTTCTGTAGTAATGCTAAAACTTTATAGCAAAACAAGTGTATTTCTTGCACAGTTATATAAACATCTATTTATTCATACATCTATCCTCTCTCCCTCTTTCTCTGTAAGTCTTGTAAGACTCTGAACCAGTATTCATGGCCTAATAAAATGAATGTACTATAAAAGTTTTTGTGGCGTTAACTAATGAACTGATTCTTAAGCAATTTAAATTCCTTTCAATATTTTCAGAAATAACCTAGAATTCCATGGCAATATAAGTTTTCAGAAAAAAACGCTGTTGAGGAAAAGCTTGGGGATATTCTTATAAACTGAGTAATGATATTGCAAAACAATGTCATGAAAATGGGACGTAAGAAGTATTTTTAAAAAAAAGCATTCTACTAAATTCTGAAACAAAGATATTTCAGTATAATATCTAAGAAAACTGAGCCAAGCAAAGCTGAAATTCAAAATGTAAATGATAAGTTTTGTAAATTAAAGCCTTTGGGGTAAGAAATAGATCATAAATTTCCTTTGCTGTCTAGGAGGTGCTGTGTGACCTTGGGCAAATCAAGACAGGCCTGAAATCTATGGACCTATCATCTCCAGCTAGAGTATTGAAATAGAAAGTGCAAAACTCACATGTGAGGCTGGTATCTAGTCTCTTCAGACTTCAAGACTTGTTGTAATCATACCTGGTAATATCTATTAATTCTGAAAAGGGAGCTGAACATCTTTAAAAGGCTGACATTAGTCATTATTTAAGCAGAAGATTAGCATAGATGATTTCGCTTAAAGCTTGATTTTTCATGTGTCCAGATGGAGATCGGTGACAATCGGTATCCCTCAGGGTTTCATCTTAGGACCAGTAATGTTTAATACCTTCATCAGTGACAGAGAGTGGGATCAAATGCACCCTCAGCAAGTTTGCAGAGGACACCAAGCTGAGTGGTGCGGTTGACATGCCTGAGGGATGAGATGCCATCCAGAGGAACCTGGACAGTCTTGAGAAATGGGCCTGTGTGAACCTCATGAGGTTCAGCAAGGCCAAGGGCAGGGTCCTGCACATGGGTCGGGACAAGCCCTGGTATCAATACAGGTTGGGGGATGAAGGGATTGAGAGCAGCCCTGCCAAGAAGAACTTGTGGGTACTGGTGGATGAAAAGCTGGACATGAGCCAGCAACGTACGCTCGCATCCCAGAAAGCCAACCATATCCTGGGCTGCATCCAAAGCAGCGTGGCCAGCAGGTCGAGGGAGGGGATTCTGCCCCTCTGCTGCGCTCTGGGGTGACCCCCCCCTGCAGTGCTGCATCCAGCTCTGGAGCCCTCAGCACAGGAAAGACATGGACCTGTTGGAGCAGGTCCAGAGGAGGGTCACCAAAATGATCGGAGGGATGGACCACCTCTGCTGTGAGGCCAGGCTGAGAGAGTTGGGATTGTTCACCCTGGAGAAGAGAAGGCTTCGAGGAGACCTTCTTGCAGCCTTCTAGTCCTTAAAAGGGGCCTGTAGGAAAGATGGGGACAGACTTTTTAGCAGGGCCTGTAGCAATAGGACAAGGGGTAATGGTTTTAAACTAAAAGAGGGTAAATTCAGACTAGATCTAAGGAAGAAATTTTTGACAATGAGGGTGGTGAACCACTGGCACAGGTCTCCCAGAGAGGTGGTAGATGCCCCATCCCTGGAAACTTTGAAGGTCGGGTTGGACAGGGCTCTGAGCAACCTGATCTAGTTGAAGATGTCCCTGCTCACTGCCAGGGCATTGGACTAGATGACCTTAGAAAGTCCCTTCCAACCCAAAGTTTCTATGATTCTATGATTCTGTAACCTAATCTGTAACATACATAATCACAAAATCAGGAGTGTATATTACTGTGTTGTTATTAAATGACTTGAAATCAGTTTCTGTCTTTGGAACTTGACTATACATCATACTTCTGCAAGAAATGAATATGTTTCTTCTAAAAATTATGCTAGCTATGTTAAATTATACCTTAAGCTGCATGTAGTTAAGAGCTTCCTAAAAGTCAGCAGAGTTCTTTGCATCCATCCATTCATATTGGCATCTTTAGGGAACAAGTGTTGTAGCATTCTAAGATATGTGAGGAAAAATTATTCTTGACTTTCAGGTAACTCATTCTTTTGCTCTCTCTGATGTGCATGCTTTGGTCAATAGCTCTGAACATAATTTGCATGTTTTAATTTATGTGACATCACACTGGGAATATCAACAATTAGTAGTCCTTGAACGATAAAGCACAGGCCAGTTGAAATTGGTGTGTATGTTTAAAAATGTGTTCTGATTGGGATTACCAAAAATTAATTGCAAATGGAGTCAGGGAGTGCAACTGAGAAAGTACTTTCTTAAATTTTTAAATTCAGGAAAAATAGAAGGTCATTAGCTGCCATATAGAGTGTAATGTTAGTGACCCTGATTCGAATCTGAATGTAGTCTATAAAAACAGTAATTAAATTTAGTGCACATATCTCCAGTATATCTGTGCACTTAATTTTATTTTTAATGTTTGTGGAAAGATTTTTTTTTCTTGTGATGAAAAATATGACAGTGTGACATTTTCTTTAATTACAAACTCTGAATGTGTTTAATAGCACATATTTGGCCTCCAACTTGACAGTTCTGTCTCTTAGAATCAATGGTTAGACTCGAGGGCACTAGCTTGGTCATCAAGATCAATATTAGAAAAAATATAGCTTGTCAAGACCTCTTGGCCCCTTATTGATTTAAATAGGGTACTGCAGAGAATTTAATAATGATGTTACAACTGTTGGCCAACAAACAGAAGCTTCTTTCATTGATTTCAGCAGAGGCAGATGAATAGCACAAAAACACAATTACCCTAGACACTGTAGTAAGACTTCTTACAGAGTTTCCAAAGCATGCATTTGGCAGGTGTGGTGGTTGCATGGAAGAACTTTCAGGCAGACTAAATCAGATTCATGTTTGAAAGAATGTAAATCACTGACTCAAGAGAAGGATTTTTACATTCCCTTAAAAAAGTATGCTTAAATTTGCCAACCTGGGCAAAACCCCATAGTTTTTCTGAGACCACATGAAGGTTTTTTTGGTGTGAAGGTGGTTCTCTCCCACATTTTTATCCTAATGTAATGTAATTTAAAAAGAAAGAGGATACGAGGATACTTTAAGAAAGATCCACATTTTTCTCAGTAACCTTTTCTGTGTTCTCTCTCTTGTAATGCCTCCTCCTCAAATTGAAAATGTGAGGTATCATTCCAATACTGTAGTTTTAAACAAATAAACCCTTGTCATTTACTCCTACTCACTGGGAAATTTAAACTATCGCTTTTGAACCTTTTGTAAATAATGAAAGTTCTTACAGAGCCTAGGAAGTTCTGAGCTCTTAATTTACCTTTAGTGCTTAGAAAAGTGCTTGGGAAGAAATTTCCCCATGGGCCAGAGAGCACTTCAAAGAAAACAGAAATGTCTCTTAAGATTTATTTTATTTGAAATTTATTCTATAGTTTTTTATTCTAATAGTTTAAGAGGAATTAGTTAACATCAGCAGAGAATGGTTAAAGAGAATCCTCTTTAGCTCACTGAAGGAAACAGGAAAAACCCTGCATCTTGATGTATCACACTCTTATTTTCACAGATAATGTTTTCCTCCAGCTGCGTTTCCCTTATATTGTGACAAATGGAACTTTTTAAAGGCTTGGAAATACTTTGCTAATATTTTAAAATTATTAATATGTACCATACTTTAATTTAGAAATTGTAATATTTGAAAATAGAAGCATAAACTGTGCTATAAAGTAATGGAAAATAATTATATTTGCTGAAGGCTTGCTATGACACATGAAAAATTCTGCTCACAAAAAAGAGATAAGGACAGGAGTAGAGGAAAAAGCCCAGAGTTTTCCTAACTTTTTTTCTGAGAGACAAAATCTTTCCATTTCATAAACTGATTTTGTGCAACATTAAAGAGACAGACAGGCAGATAGCCATATATACATATCAGCAGCCTTGTGGATGGAAACTTAGTATTACTAGTTTCCACCTACGGAATCTGTTCTCCATCCACATAGGAATGCAGAAAACCTCTAAGGAGATGCATTTCGCCTCATCTCCTGCAGAGACCAAAATATTGAGAGCAGCAGAAATTAAGGCCCAGCAGGGCAGAGCAAGGCATGTCTTATAGTCCTGTCAGTCCCTACGTGCAGACTGCAATCAGCTGGAGAAAGATCCTGCCAGTCCTCCCAGTGCTTCCATCTAGTGATGAGTCCGTACTAGAGTATGGACTGGGGCCAATGCTGGAACATTCTCACAGGGAGCCTTTATTCTTGCAGTGCTCATGCTCTTGCCAACAGTTTATGTTTAGAAGCAGCCTCAATACACTTTCAACTCCATGATGAAGTTAGTTTTGGCTTGTCTATTTTTTGTTATACCAATTTTATTATGCTGACAAGGTATGGGAATACAGCTGTATGGCTGATGGCTGTTTAGATTATTCTAGAGTTTGCTTTGTTTAATAAGCCATATTCATTTACTGGAACTGAGTCCTATGTGTTATAAACAGCAATTTATGTTTAATTTAGCCACATAGAATTGAGATACCACTGGGACACCTGGTTCAAAATACTTTAATCTTACTGAAAAAAACACTGCTTTCGCATAATAAAAAGAGGAATTATAAAAATGTGTCTTTCACTCTGCTCCTTTCAGTTGCACCTGAAAAAAGCATCAGCGTTTTCCAGACAACTGCTTAATCTGACACTTAAAGGTCCCTGATGCATCAATTATCTTCTAGTGGAATTTACTTCAGGCTTTGCTACATGCGACTGTCAATTCAAGGTCTTCACTACCTCTCTACCTTCTATGAATATTACTCTTTTAAAACCTATTATTATTGCCTCGTATCTGGAGGGCAAAACAGCAGTCAAGCCTTCATTGTATTTCGTGTTATCCAATCCAGTAAGGATGGTGTTTGATGAAGAACTTATTCAATAGCAGTGCTGGCCTAAACAGCACTGCATTCCCCTTCATCCACCCCTGCCACAGCCCTTGGATGCTCATCCCAGGCTCCGTTTTGATCCCTTGGACACTGCCAGTGCAGGTACTGTGCAAACTGGACATCAACCCTGGCTAAAAAAAAGCTTATGGACATTCCTGCCAAGTATGGAATTACGTTCTGCCATTTCTTGCCAGGAACTATATAAATTCTGGGATAAGGTAAAGACAACAGGGGATAAATGCTACCCTGACCTTCTTTTTCCTCTTTTCTATTAGACAACATGAATAGAAATGTGCAGATTATATTCTGGTCTTGCTTGATAGACATTTTTTCTGCCTGCGGCTTAAAAGCAAAGTTAACTTCCCTGTTTTAATTGCCATTATCCCACACATTTTTCAAGGTAAGTGGTAAATTCTTGCCACTTTGACAGTTAACTTCCCTGTTTTAATTGCCATTATCCTACACATTTTTCAAGGTAAGTGGTAAAGTCTTGCCACTTTGATGCTAGTCACCATTTCTTCTGTTAGTCAGTTGTCTGTTTTCCAGATGATACCTAACTTTGGGATTCAGGTGCAGCTGATTTTTCCCATCAGCTCTCACCTTTCTTCTGTAACCCAGTTCTCTGTTTACCCAAAAAGTTAGTCTTTCTGCCTGTTACATTATTCTGTTAGTTATGACAAAGAATCAAGTAGATGTGGATTTTAATTCAGAAATGCAGATGTCATTTCTTCATCAAGAAAGAAGAGACAAAGCAGAAGAAGTTAACAAGAACAAAAAATTATTAAGGACCGAGGAAAAAGTCTAGAGAGAAAACATCTGGAAATATTTGAATCTTGATTTTTCTTTCACAACTTATTGTCTTACCTTTATTACTTACAGCATTTGGCATATTAATGAGAAGTCATGTGATTTAAATACTGTGGCTAAATTACAACTTTACTTATAGTAAAGTTTACAACTTTTGGCTTTGGGAAGCCAAACACCCTGACTCCGAACATCCTCCCCTTCCTCCTTCTTCCCACAAATTTTATTGCTGAGCATGAAGTCATGTGGTATGGCATACCCCTTTGGTCAGCTGGGGTCAGCTGTCCCGGCTGTGTTGCCTCCCAACTTCTTGTGTACCCGCAGCCTACTCGCTGGTGGGGTGGTGTAAGAAACAGAGAAGACCTTGACTCTGTGTAAGCCCTGCTCAACAATAACTAAAACATCCCTGTGTTATCAACACTTTTTTGGTCACAAATCCAAAACATAGTACCGTATGAACTACTATAAAGAAAATTAACTCTATCCCAGCCCAAAACAGTACATAATCAAATAAAATTCAGGAAATTGGTTACACTGAATTTCATGTAAAAATTCCAGGCTCTTGATTTTTGGACTTTTAGTTCCACAAAGGAACAGATACACAGGATGAAAACAAAGCTCTACCTAGCCCAGTAAACTGTAGGAAAATGACTCAATAATAGTAACTTAAAAAGAAGGCAAACATATTGTGAAATCTTCACAGCTTCTAGGAATCTCTGATGCAGAGATCTTTCATCAGCATTTGTCCTTAAAATTTGCTGTGTATGAAAGGCCAAAATATACATAAATATTTTTATAATATTATCCATAATAAGGGATGAATGTCTGAAGACAGAGAGGAAACATTACTTGCCTAAAAATAGATCTTCTGCATTTTATCTTCAATATTTTGCACCTCAAGACCACATAATAGCATGTGAAGATATCATTTGAATGATAGCAATTGCCTGAACATTAGTGTTAACACTGAACCCATTTGCACAATCACAGCCCAATTCAGTGCATTTCCATTGCTATTTATCTCTATTTTGTAGTTTCACCTGCCTTTTCCTTAGTATGAATAAATCATTAGAACAGATGTCAAAAGCTTACCAGTCAAAGGCACTGTCATTCTCAGCATAAGCTTACCACACCAAGTCAATATATATTTGCTGAAGAAAAACAGCACTTCTGTGTTTTACTCGAATTGTTGATCATACTATCTTAACAATTAACCTAAAAGGGAAATATTCACTCATT
>NW_010553838.1:0-20992 GCF_000687285.1 Phaethon lepturus | reverse complement strand
CCTACAATACTTAGTTAATTACACATGGCTTGTTCTGATTTCTTTCACTTCTTTGAAGGCTATGCACACACAAAACACACACACAATTTCATATCTTGCAGTGAGAGAACAGGATTCATTGTAAAGCAGCCAGATCTTTAAAATGAAATACTATTGAAATTCAGTGAGACTATTAGTCAAAGATCTTACTGATGTATGATTGCTTCTGAATGTGTTTAGCTGCAGCTCAGACTGGTAATTTTGCAATTGTTAAAACTTCCTGTCAGAATAGCAAAGTCAAGAGTGAACTAAGGTATTTTCTGCAATTCTTTTTTCTATAAGTAATATGAATGGTGTAGCTTCACAGTAGATCTAAGCAACAATAAGTTTTTTCACTAAATTTTCTTACTAACACTCACACTGTAGCCACCCATACAGTATAAAAATGTAGATATAAAAAGTGAATAAGGATAGGACAAATAAAAATAAAGATTGAAATAGTCGTCTTTGCTTTACCCTTAATACATCTCTGAATTGTAAGATTTCATTTCCATCCTTTGCATCCTTTGTTCATGATTGCTGTTTCTCTCAGGTTGTTTTAAGAGACTAGTCTGGAGAATGTATTTTATTTTAGAATCAATTTTCTGTTTACATTTAAGTCCTCCTATGCCCCATTCAAGTCACCAGCTGAATATCATCCAGAAATCATAGTTTGTTAGTGAAGCAGTACATACTGACCTTGTTTTATACCGATGTGCACCCTGCACAATAATGTACTTTTCTACAAAACTAAAAGGCAACTTGTAAGTCAAAGCTACAAGAACAACCCATGAGTAAAAAGGCCTGGGCATGTATCCTTAATCCTACCTTGCCATAAAGAGAAAGGAATAAAAAAAATGCATAGCCTTGCTTTCAGGGTTTTTTTTTTATAGATCAGATGTAGTGTGAATTTATGCAGAGGTGAAACATTTGAGCTTTGTGATTTGCTGATTAATATATTCTAAAAAACCTCAGTGAACCCATTGAGGGTTAAACATTCCAGGACCTAACAACCTAGATTACAATGAAATGGGCATTATTTCATTTTTTCCAAGTGATATATTTCTGAAATTTGTTAACTGCATAAACAAATTTTGACTAGGATTAATGCAATTACTGAAAAAAGATATTTCTGATAGATTAAAAAAGTTTTAATGGAACTTGTAGATGGCTTTTGAAGTGAATTTAGTAATGATCAAAGGAAATATTTGACAGTCCTAGAACCCAAATTGAAAAAAAAAAAAAATCCTAATTAGCATGTTGCATTAATCACAGACTGAGGCACTGTGTTTCCACAGCCCCCAGTATTATGAATCTAGTAACTGAAACAACATTGATACACTTGTAGGAGCCAAAAACATATAACAAATAAGATAAATATCCCCTGTGCAGGGTAAATACTGATAAGGAAAATATCTAAGCAAAACAGGGTATGAAAATAGAAAGTTCTTTTATTAATAAATTAAATTCCTAAATGGGTAGTTTTTATTTATTACATCCACAGACATTCTGCCACTTTACTACTTTGCAGTTCAAAACCTTTTAAAGTATCTGAGTGTTACAGAAAGTTTCATCTTAAAACCGGTAAAGAAAACTAAATTACAAAGTCTGACCTCTGCTATAACATAGGCACTGTAATTTAACCCAGCTACTCATGCAGTGAATGTAATAGCTTGTATTGTTATAAAGCAAGACTTTCCTTCAAGAAGTGAAGAATTCATCACTCCAAATATCTGATCAATTATTAAAGTGTTATGTCATATTTCTACTAGAATTACTCTGGATTTATATTCCAGATATTGGCTCTCATTACACCTTTCTTTGCTAAATTAAAGTTTTTCGGTATTCATTATTTTCTCTCCATGAAAGCACTCTAGGAAATCTTGAAAAATGCGCTTGGCTAAATTGCACAAAGACTTTTAACACACTATAAATGTGGTTTAATGATAGCATAATCTTACACACAATGCTTATGAATACTGAACAATTACTTGCAGATATTCCACCAGTTAATTATCCATAATCATTTGGCTCACTTACTTACATAGCAATAGTTGCGTTTTAAGCAGAAATAACAAAAGACAAAAGATTAAATCTGCTTCTTCTAACCATTCAAATATCCATCTTTACCTGTGTGGAAAATTTTGTGATGGAATTCTATGAATGTAACAAATGAGCATTTACAAAGTGCAGAATGTGGAGTCAGGTTAAAAACAATACGAGAAAATTTTGGTTCATACAGTCTATGCGAAATTAAAGCAGTGTAATGAATATGCATTGGCATCAAATTCTGTTTCATATTCATCATTTTTTCTGTCATCAGAAGATGAGTTATAGGACTGTATCTGCTTAAAAATTGATTAAATGTGTAGTTGAAACAATCTGAGCCTAAATACCATATAAAATATTCTGAATTTTATTTTAAATACTCAGATTCACACAGAAGGAAAGAGGCCTGTATCAGCAATAGTGTGGCCAGCAGGAGCAGGGAAGTGATTGTGCCCCTGTACTCGGCACTGGTGAGGCCGCACCTTGAATCCTGTGTTCAGTTTTGGGCCCCTCACTACAAGAAGGACGTTGAGGTGCTGGAGCGTGTCCAGAGAAGGGCAACGAAGCTGGTGAGGGGTCTGGAGCACAAGTCTTGTGAGGAGCAGCTGAAGGAACTGGGGTTGTTGAGGCTCTTATGCCAACATCAGGTTTATTAGTTGAACTCCTTTACACTTTAGCCACTACATTCTAGACTGACATTGGCTTTTTCAGCATTTCTTTCTTAATTTTTCTTTCCAAGACAGCAAAAACTATGATAACAAAGACATTACACATTGCGCAGTGTCTGCAACTAGAGCTGTTGAGCTAGGAATCTCCTTTCAGTCCTGTGGTCCCTAGTGCTCATATAAGCAGTTACACTGTGGAACACAGCATTTTAGTCCAGACTTGTGTTGCAAATATGTGGCTTCTGGTTCCTGATTCATTCTGACATAGACACGTGTGGCACAAGGGCTGTATCTCATACCTGCTGCTCTTACAAGAGTTTGAATTAAACTCACCTTAAGCAAATATGATAAAACATTGTTGTATGGCAGAGTAAAGAATTATTGATTACTGAATTCAGATGAATAAGGATGCTTTCAGTACAGTTTTCTTAAATGCTTCTTGTTGTTGTTGCTGCTGACTTTAACTTGACTCTGCACATATTGAAATTGATTATCTTATTTAAATAGCTTGAGAGCTTGAACCCAGGTAAGGTTCTCCAGAAAATGCTGATGATCTTTACAAATGACTACTGACTATTAGGAGTTATAAAATTCTATTGTCTAGATAACGTGCAGGCTAAACCTTGGTGTACTGAATTATTCGTTACCAAACAGAACTCTCTGGAATGGCTGCATACAAACCAGATATTTTAGAATTAGCCCAAATCAACACACACATTTCTGTGTGCTACATATGAGGTGAAATTGATGGTAGACTCTGATTGAGAGACCCCAAGCTGACTATGAATATCAGAAGTGATTTTTTTAGCTGACTGGAGGAAGAAAGCCAATGGCTTCAAGCACTTTCACCTAACTAGTCAGAAAATTACTACCAAGATCACAGACACAAACAGCTGTTGAACTCATTCCTTGGACCAGGAAAAGATGTTCAGAAAACAATACGTGAAGCAGTGGCACTCACTTGCATTTTTTTTTAGACTTTTGTTATTTTACTTCATAATCTTCAGTAGCAATGTGCTTTTTATCATTTGTTTTGCTGTAAGGCTCTCATTGGCACTTCCAACTAATCAATATTTGTGTTTCTGAAGAAGTCCAAGAGCCATACTCCAAAATCAACCTACTTTTTTTTTTTAATGGAAACATACTGTTCACTGAAGTAAATAGTGGAGTGCAGTTTCCCATCAAGAAAACTGCATAAAAATGGAGTATAAAGATTGCCTATTATTGCTGAGCCATATTCTGAAATTATTTCTTTGTATATCCATTCCTGTTTGTTCACCTCCTGCCTTTCATTTACATTTTAAAATTATGTATGGAATATTATTATTATATATTATATATGTTACCCATAAAAAGCCATATAATTTTCCTATTTTGAATGGTTATTTTAATGCTCTTTTTCCATATGTGTGAATAGATTGCAAGAAATCTTTTTTCATTTCACTACATAAACATAAGTGCATGCAAAACCATAATACAGAGAGCAACCCTTTCAATTAGTTTGGTTCTTCTGTATATAAAATCATAGAACTTATCCAGCTTTTGAATCCAAATAAAGATGTAGATGCATATAGTCACAATTCACAACAGTAATGTAAGCAATTAATTTAGAACTGGTCATAGACTGCTAGAAAGGAAATGCAAACGTTAAATGAAATAAGTTTCAGTGGATTTCTCTTTTTGTTATCAACTCTGACTGATATAGAAAGTTCTCTGACAAAAAGTGACATGATGAAATACATGGTTTGATGAACAGATTCAAAAAAAGCATTTCATATAATACGAATATATAAGAAACAAAGCATATAATTTTATGAGGAAAGAACAGTCCTCACCAATAAAGGAGAAAGTACTTTTAGTATTGGTAGGAGGAATGTAAAAGGAAGGCACAAATCTGGTGGTTATAATGATCTGGATATAAAAACAATACATTTAGTTATGAAGAAAAGCAGCTGTGGACTTCTATGGTTTTTGTGGATTTTTTGTTGGGCTTTTTCTTTTTTCCTTCCAGAGCATTACTTGCTTTTGAAATGAAAAGTGGAGATTCCTGTTTCTACCAATAAATGTGTACTATGTTCTTAGGGATAAATTTATGCAAGAGCATAAAGAAAACAACTAATAGGAAAAACCTTTCAAGCAGTGCTGTGACTATGTTTCACAGGTTCCTTTGTATTTGGAATCTGGGACAAAAGAGGTTTTTCTTTTTTTCAGCCAGTACACTCTTAGCAGGATATCCAGACTCTAGGTAACTCTGTGGTACCTAGATGTCGTGAAAGTACCCACTGCCATGAAAGTATCTGACTTCATATATTCAAAAATACATAAGTCAAAACACTTGAAGTTTAGCACATACATTAATGAAATTTTTGAGTGACAAAAATGTCAATAAAAGCCCAAAGATGAAAAGCAATGATTTCATTAGCAGAATAAAATTAATTTCCCCTCTCCCACCATGGTAAAAGTCCTGCTGTAATGGAAACCCATTTCAGAAACACTATCAAAAGGGCTCTTCTCTCTATCAGTCTCTTGTCTTCTCTTACACATTACCTTTTCTATGCTGGTTTACATGTTTATACATGAGAAAGTAATGTTTTCGTCATTTGTTTGCTTGCTTTTTCAGATCACTATGTTACATAACATTTCATCATTATTTTACACATTTCTGCACCTATTAAAGTGCATCTTTGGACTCCATTTTATAAAAAAAAATAGTGTTTAAAGTATATGTAACTGAAAAAAGGAGCCAATAATCAAAATTTTCTTTTTCTGGTAGGAGTTTTCTTCCATTAAGGTTTTTGCTTTTCAGTTTGCTTACATTTCTCTCAAGTTCTTCCATCTAGCTTACTCCTGCTCTGAGCTTCCAGCCAAGCTGTTATCTATTATTCATTAAATCATCCTTGCTATGCCAAATTTTTGTTTTAATTACCCCACATCTCCATGACTTAAACAAATTAGAGGTATATTGATAGCTTATTATCCAATGCAAAATAAACTGGGGGGGGGGGGGGGGTTGTCCGTGGAAGAATGTTAAATTATAAAAGAAATTTTTATATCTAAGGCATAAAACTTTTCAAAGTCAAGCTTCTAACTCTTAGTAAAGTATCAGCAGCAATTAGCTGTTCAACATTGCTCCATGAATACCTCTGAAAGGACTTTTCATGAATTTGTTTCAATTTTTCGTAAAAAGGGACAGATATTTTTACACCTCAGAAGAGCAGCTGCAGAAGTAATAAAATTTTGCAATTCTCATGGCTTTTGATCTTAAGGTTACCACACAATACAAGGTATTTTTGTTACAACATGGATTTCATATACACAAAATGTTAATCTATGCTTCATTTTAGTTTGTGAATGTCACTTGATATTAGTTTGTTATTTTTATTAATTGATTTACTATATTACTTAGTTCTGAATAATGAGATTTTCACCAAGAACAATGAACAATGTAAACTACAATATTTGAATATACTAAATGTGTCATAATCATTTTCCGAATAGGGATACATAGTTTTTATGTGCACTTTCATCCATCAACACCTACGAAAGGGAATTTGTTCAACTCTGTGGAAATAAAAGAGAACCATATACGGAACACTATGAAAAATTACACTGAAATAAACAGTCTGCTTGCACTTAAGCATATTTAAATTCAATTGACTTCAATTAAACTGAATTGAAATATGACAGAACACAATTATGAAACCTCCTAGATATGTCAAGTCCTTTCCTCTCTGTTTTTATTCAGTTATTTGTTTGTTTAGGTCTTTAAAACTCTTAGGCAGCCGCAGACAAAAAGCCCATTTTAGGTAACAAGAAGGAATGAAATGTACAAACAGATATCTTAACTTGATATCTTTAAAATAAAAATTCCTGATAAAAGTAAGTTTCCTGCATATATGAAATTGTTTTGTTTGAAGGTTAGCTTTGATATTAACTGACATTTTACTGCACGTGTGCTTTATAGTGTCACTTCATCTTTTTTTCATGAAAGACACAGATTCCTACTTCAGAAGAGTCAATAGATTTGAGGTTACAATACTGAGACTATTAAGGTGAATGTGGATTGACATCATTTATGGTGTTGGCTGTAAGTCCAGGCAGTAATAAGTAATTTTTTTTATTCAGTTTGGGAAGAAATAACCCAAAAAACAGTAAGGTTTGTTTTCTTGCAGAAGAAAAATGAATGACAAAAGCTCATAATTTTTCATTAAATTTAAGTTTTGACTTCTAATCAGGAATAGAATGACATATTGTGATTGATAATGACTGATGAGAGACTGAGATGTGTTTCAAAATTGGAACAGAGAACATATATCATGAATATGGAATTTCTGAGCATTTTTGGAAAGATCAATTGAATGAATACACATAAAAGGTCCTGCCATAAACTGACATTAATTAGCAGAGTACCAATGCATTTAAAAATATTTTTCTGATTTAAGCCATCTGAAGACCTGGCCAAGGATTTTGCATATGTTATAGGTACATTGAAGTGCTTTGTTCAATTTCTTTATTTCAGCACAGTTCCTTAAGATTACAGTCATCACAAAGAATTGGGAATTTATTCAATTTCATCAGGAATTGCAATTAAGAGGCATTATTACATGCCAGCCATTCACAAAATCATATCTTCAAAGGTGCGACTTAAACATGAAAACGTAAAAATGAAAGAAATGCTCAATTCTGTTACCATAGGTCTGACCACAGCACTTTGATGAACTAACATATACTTCGATAAATCAGAATTAAAAGTTCAGAAATTACGTCCATTTATTAGTTAATAAGTAGGTATTTCAAACATAGACTTTCTATAATTATTACGTACTCTATCCTTTACATACTACTCAACTTTTTTACCATATAATATGTGCAGAGCTACTTTATTATATTGAGGTATATAACATAATATATTATATTACATTCACTTCCAAACGGGAAGGAGATATTAAAAAAAGCCAATGTTTCAGTTGCTTAATGGAAACTAATTTTTTAATAAGCTTGTTATGTGCATAGGGAAGGTATGTAGAAGGTAAAGTCATCATAAGAACAGTTTTTGGGAGGGGGACTATCTTCTCTCAGCATGCACCAGGTTGGTTCAGCTGAACATAGTCAAAACTGAACTTGTGATATTTCTTCCAGAACCTTCTCTGTTTTCCTCTTTGCCATTAAAATACAGACACTGAAAAACACACGTCTGGGGGAAACTTTAAAGTTCATCTACTGTACTATCCTTTCTATAATCTCTATTTAATTTACTTTCATCTTACCTTAAATATCAAGCATTTACACACTGCACTCTTCTAGATCTGCTCTTTAGTCTCTTTTCCCCTGAAAGCAATGCATGTCTTTCTTGTTGCGAGTCCCTACTTACTTCAACATGTCTGTCTTTACAAAACATTTATAACTGTTCCAACATTGTTTGCTTTTATATAACACCAATTTCGCTTCCTCTTATATTAGCATATACTATTAACAGACAATAACAGCACAGATATGAACACATTCAAAATACATGCAAGAACTTAGCACTATAATATCAGCAAGGATGGAAAAAAAGAACTGAAGTAGAGAGAAGAGCAATCAGTCATATGGATTTTCACATCACTGGAAGATGTAAGATACTACAGTTGTGAAGATAGCATAAGCACATGGACGAATAAAACAGACTTTCTAGTTCTACTCTCTCATTGATTATAACTTTGAAGACCAATTTCTCAGCTTCTGTTTAAAACATTTCCATGCTGATTCTGCTACACTGACCATTTCTTTTGAATTGATCTGCATTATTGCAGTCTTCCTTTATATTCCCTTTCATTTCTTGTCATAGAGAACTGATAGTTACCATGATTTTAACAGTAGATATGCAGTCTAATCCACTGCAGACTGAAGTCTATTAAAGACTTTTCTTGGACTAAAATGACCTAGCTTATGGAAGTATTGGCTTTCAAATAAAAATATTTGTGAAGTATTCGGAGACATCAGGCTGAACATTGGACAGCCTTATATAACTTATTCGATATATTCCATTATTTTTTATAGTTTCTGTTCTGTTTTCAGTTATTTGTCAGTTTTTGAAATGTTGAAATCAAGAAAGGAGAGTCATCATTTACTGGATTCTATACCATGCCTTCAAGTTGTGTCCTCAGAAAGATACTTCAGATTTTCGGCCTTGCACAGTTCAAAAGTCTGCATGACTTTGCATTAAACTTTTAAATCAAAAGTCATGTTTCATCTGGGATTTCAGTTAGAAAAGTACAGTTTCCACCAACCATGCTTTTATTAAGGAATTTGAAATTACACTTGATTTTTTAATATCTTAATAGAATATTTATGAGGGAAGAATGGTACATACAACAATATAACCTACAAGAAGCTAGTCGTACTATGATTAATGTGTTAACCCCTCCAGAAAGTGTACCTTCTCTGAATCATCCTGTGGAAATTCTTAGTTTTGTCTTCTGTTGACTCTAGAAGACACCTGGCTCATTTATATTCCTCAAATAGTTGCTTAATGTTAAATGCTAACAAGGAAATGAATAGTACAGCAACAAAAATACTACTAGTACAAGAAAAGAAACTGTGTTCTATTGAATAGATGCCAAATAAATGGCATAAAAATGCCAGATAAACTCCTGCAGAAAAATGACAATGATGAAGGTGTGCCATATACTGTAACAGACACTTGAAATATTCCTATGGTAAAGAAACAGTTAAAAGTGACAAATATGACAAAGATATCAGGATATGATCATTTCAGTTCAATAATTTAAGAAAATAATAATCCAAGGGCCAAGGCCTAGAAAACGACTGCAGAATATAGAACTAATTCTTAAAGTATGTCTAAAATCAGGTAGAAGAATTTTGGTGGAGTTTTTTAATCCATTTTTTTCTATAATTACTCTTGTGCATTCACTGAACATTCATTTGCTTGTATCAAGAAAAAGAAATACAGGCAGGTTAAGTACCAATGAAACATTAATAATCGTGACTAATGGAAATATGAAAAGAAGAAAGAGACAGAAAAGCAATTATGAGAGAGTGCTTCTTGCAAGGGTTCAAGGGACTATCTCTTCAGTTTCTTATTTCTGAGGACAAGACTGAAGAAAGAGGGCATACACTGATTCTTTGAGTGAAGGAAAACCTCTTCCCATAAGAGAAGCTACAGATCACTGCTCACTGTTTCCAAGTGCCTATATCAAGAAAAAGAATTTGAAGAAATATATCAACTAGTAATTCAGGCACACTGCTTGTTATCAGACCCCCTTGGTATGGTAATGAATGCTTTTCTCAAACACTGATCAACTTCCTTCTTGACCTGCTTTTAGATCCTGCTTATAAGGAGAGCTTGTGGACCATCATAATTTAGGGCTTATTGCAAAACCCACTTGAACCCCTGAAGTTGAAGGTTTCTCCTTAATAATTCCTTGCAAAGGAAAATCTTTTACTAATTTTGACCACCAGAAACACTTTTTCTATGAGCTAGCTATCATAGCTATACACATTGATAGCCTGTGACTCGTATTGAGATTGACTCCTTGCTTCCTTCAAATATGACATTGTTAAACCTGAAAAATCAAGAATTTTCTATGCCAACAGAAGCTTTCCACAACCTTTTGTTCCTATGGAGTACTGGGAATAAAGATGCAGGGGAAAGAATACGGAATCAACAAAATAATTCTGTGGACCCCAGATGTGTTTTTAGATTATTTTTGTAAGTAAGTGCATGTAGCAATAGGGGACAATGTCCCCAGTCTTCACAGTATCTTTTTGCTACGGTCTATGTATTGCAGGCTCCCAGGTGGGTTTTAGTAGCTATCATGGAGATGATGATGTCTACCTTTTTCCTCTTGGAAGGAAGATATTAATACATTAAAATTTTGCCACATAGACATATTTAAAAATAATATCTAAACATCTTTACAGTAATATTCTGTTGTTTTTTCAAATTTTGAATCAGTCTCATTTGTAAATGGCAACTTGTTCCTAGACTTGAGCTGAGAACAGAATAAAATGTTACCTTAAGTCTAAAACTCTTCAGTGCATTGCATTTTTTTTCTTCACAATTAATTGAAAAGCCTATGTATGACTTAAAAGCTTTCTACCTGGTCCACACAACAGACTGTAAAACAAAAATACGTAATTTCAGACTGCTGAATCTAGCCAGTGAAGCTTGGCAATGTCTTGCTAACCTAATCCTGAAGTAATCACAGACAGAAAGAGAAATTTTAGCTATTTTTAAGCCAAAAACGTTTTCTTATTTAGCCTGAAATACATTCATCTCTATCTAGCTACCTATTGGTATGATCTATATGAATTTACTTATTCTCTTGTAGACATCAGATATTCTAAACACACACCTCATGACTTTATTAACAAATTAGTAAGCACTGTAAGCTGGCCACCACTTCACATGCAAAGGTTTCCTCTTTTATAACTGCCCTTTTTAAACACAGGACATTATGAGTCTATGTTATTAATCTGCAGAAGATAAGATATAAAGAACTTGTCAAACTGGGAAGGCCTGGCGAAAGCAGTAAAAACCAAGGTGCCTCACTACAAATCCTTTTGAAACTCATAGGGCTTGGTCTCCATACAGACCATACTGTGAACACTCTTTTGTTATCAGTGTTGATGAATTGAAGGGTATGGATGTGTGATACAAGATACAATTTTTTGCCACTGATAGCAGAAAGATATTTGCTGTAAATAGTTAGCTTGTATTTTTTTGTAGTTTTGAACTCAGATGAATCATTGCTGTTTCTACATCAATAGACACATAAGAGAAAGAAGACAAACTGTACGGACAGACTGTGACAAGAAAGCCAGACATATCTCTGTGGCAGAACTGCAGAGGTATCAGGTAGTGATCTAGAGGAGACAAACAACATGTGGAAACTGTGGAAATGAACCAGTGATGAACTTCAGGTAATTTAAATTCCTCAAATGAATTAAGAGTCAAAGAAGCTTCTTCATCAAGCTGGAGAGCGTCAGGTTTCTGAAGATCTTTTGAAAAAAGTAAAATTTTCAGGCAATGTAAATGTAGATGGTAAACATAGTTTATACTCACTTCATTAGAAGATCCCTAGTTATGGAACAGAGATGGCTGATACACTGAACCAAATTATACGGAAAAAATAAACGTGGGACCACTACAGTAGGTTCAGGACTAGACACTGTGCAAAGTACTGATTATTCCAGAGTTAATCATTTATATAAGAATAATATAGTGACTCTAAATGCTTTGTGTCTCTGAAAGTTTGAGGAGGGAGAGGAGAGAAATTATCCAGGGGAGGATAGATCCAGTGGTCCTACCTATAAACAAAAGGGGAAAAAATTGTACCAAAAAAGATTTATATATGAAGGTAAGAATTGAAAGTCCATGCATGTCTCACTGTTATTATTTATTTTTGAAGAGCCTAAGAGAATTCTGAGAAAAAATAAACCACAATAGGTGTCTATTATCTGTGTTGCACACATGAAGGTTTGTTTATAACTCTAGGAATTATGGTATGTAAGTATTAATTTCTGGTTTAAAATACCTGCTCTGCTGTGACACTGACACCTGCGTATTTACGGAAATAAACACAAGAGAATGCATATGCCCTTCCTCTCACACAGCAGGGGCAGGCAAAGCAGAAAAAATCAAGCAGAACATTATTTAGAGACACTAGGACAGATGTGTGGGCTTTCAAACTATTTTAGTGTACTGGAATATATCTGTGAAAAGTTGGATTTTCTTTCTGTGACTTTTTTCCGTTTCTACAAGCAAAAAGTATTTGAGAGAGAGACAAAAACCAGAAAAAATTGTAAATCAGTAATTTCACCATCCAAGAAAAATAGTCTTATTCAAGAAAGAAAACTCGTCCTACCATGATAAGAAAGCTAATAAGTCTGCCCTCGTTTTTCAAGTATTTTCAAGTACTTTATTTAATTGTATTTTTTTAAGTGTAGAAGTTGTGTATCATATGCAGACCCAATGTCTTTGTTATCACTCAAAATCTGCTGTGAAATTCAAAATTAAAATAACCCATTTTACCAGTTACATTAACAATTTAAATATTGTCAATAAGACAAAACCGCCGTTGTCTGTGGTTTAGTTTACTTAAGGAAAATGCCCCAGAAGGCTCTAGCAAATTTGGATTAGATCTGAGTTGTAGGGGTGCTCACATGTCCTTTTAGTCCCCAGAGGGTATCCAGTGAAGAGACGCAAATCAGAAAGAAAAATTCAGATTGTGGGTGAGATACTAGCCAGCTACCAAAAGTTCATGACTTCGTATAGTGTCCCATAATTGAAAGTTTATGACTTTGATTTAGAGGACAGTGAGAGTTTGGGTAAGCATCTCAATTTTTCAGTAGTCCTATTTATGAAAAAGATGAAAAATAAAACCAGATGTCTTATTTCTCTTCTTTTTCTCGTCTCCTTACTTAATATTTGAGCAAGTAATCGCTATTGCTACAGGTGCACATGATAGCTATGGCCAATAGGATGCTGATTTTGGGTAGGGTTTGACACAGATTTTGTTACAGTAGGGAAAAGCAAAACCAAAAACTCATTAAAACCTCATAAACAGATAGATAGGGATGGAGAGATGGACAAAAAGAAAGAGCAGTCTCAAATACTTTTTGATTGTAGACAGGGCTAGATCACATTTTGAATGAAAGGGAAAAGGTGGCTTTTACATTATAACTAAACAGCATCTCCCATAACTGTTTCAGTCTGACATATTCTTAATTTGCTGTATCACATGATATATCAGCTATTTCCTACTGAGCCTGGCAGCATTTTTGGAAAAGGAGAAGTTATATAGGTCAGAGAAATGGGAGGATATAATGCTGTTACATTTCTGTCATTCAGTTCTACAACAAGCCTCATGAGACAGTAGTTCTGACAGCAAATTCTGTCAAAATAAGACTCCTGAATAAATAACATGAAGTCTGTTCTGTGAGATCTTGCCTAGGAAGAAATAAAATTCCCAATATATGTAATTTCTCCTTTGATTGCCTTATACAGTCGTGATGTCCAGATGACCATGCAGATGGTCACTGCATTGGCAAAGGTTAAAAAGAATGCTTATGAAACTTAATCTCAAAACTCTCTCATAAAGAAAACTGCAGGCAATTTCATAAAGAAAATAAGGCAATCATTATCCTGTTAAATAAATATAACAAAGAAAAAAATATTCTTTGTTAAGGTCAATTGATTAGCAGTTGGCAGTAAAAAATGTAAAAAATATAAAACAGTAAAAAAACTGTTTCAAACTTATTTTCCCTCTAGTTTATTACATTCATCGTAACTAAAATAATAAGTTATAAAAAGAGATCTGTTCAAGAATTGGGGTTTATACTGCCATAAAATATGTATTTCATGACGCACCTAAAGTATCACAAAATGCACATAACTTCGTAGATATTAGGTTACTATACATCACGCTTTCATAAGCTGTGAATTTCAGAATGCCCATGACAGTTAAGGTTCAAGATCAACACCGGGCACAGCACCACAAGCTACAACATGGGGAACAAGGTTGTCCCACCCCCCCAGGGCCTAAGTAACCACACCCGAACCCTCCCAGACAAATGTCTAACCTGTATTTGAAGCCTGTTACTCTGCCTTGCTTCAGTCTTTTCCTCTCTGGACTGATCCGAGTTTTATCTTCTCCCACTGGATTTAAGCATGTGCGTGCCAGGGCGTTGGCAGTGGGGGGCTGCAGGGGCAGCCTCTGTGAAGAGAGGCCGGCACTGCCCCATATGGACACAGCGGGTCCAGCCGGTGCCCGCGGACCCACCCCAGGGCAGAGCTGAGCCCCTCAGTCAAACTGGTGGTGCCTCTCGGAAGATATAATTAAGAAAGGACAAAACCAGCACACATCAGTGTGAGGGGGGACATGAAAAAAGAACAAGTGTCAGAAACTATCCTGCAGACACCAGGGTGAGTGAAGAAGGAGAGGAGAAGGTGCTCCAGGTGCCAGAGCAGAGATTCCCCTGCGGCCTGTGGAGATGACCGTGGTGGAGCAGATAGCCACGCTGCAGACCATGGAGAACACCACACCAGAGCAGGTGGCTATTCCCTGAAGGAACTGCAGCCTATGGAGGGCCCACACAGGAGCAGGGGAAAAGTGTGAGGAGAAGGAACTGTTATGGGCGTATCACAACCCCCATTCCCTGTCTCCCTGCGCTGCTCGGGGCAGGGAGGTAGAGAGTCAAAGATGAAGGAGTGAGTTCAAGCCTGGGAAACAGGGGAAGGGTGGGGAGAAGGTGTTGTATTAATTTTTCTTTGATTCTTATAGTCCAATCTATTTTAATTGACAATAAATTTTCTCCAAGTCTATACTGTTTTTCCCATTATGGTAATTGATAAGGGATTTCCCTGTCTTTATCTCGACCTACAAGGTTTTGCATTTAATTTTCTCCCCCCTGTCCCCGTGAGGAAGGGGAGTGAGAGAGTGGCTGGGTGGGGGTCTGGCACCTTGCCAAGGTCAACTGCCCACAGTATAAAAGATCAGAAAAGTAGGGATGAAAAAAACAAAAAAAACCCAAAAAAATCCCAAACCCCACAAGAAAAAAATACTACTTGATGCCTAGTTTATGTCTTCATACATAATTTGGAAATTAAGCACATTTTAGGGAGAGCTAATGAGAAGGAATGTAATGTCTGGTTTCATTCTGTGCCTCACAGATAATGTCGATTTGTAAAGGTAGACTATGACTTCTGCTAAATCTCCATCATTCCATAGTCTTGATATTATGCTACTATTGCACATCCATTAGTGCTAAACAGTCCAGCATAATACATAATGTGGCCTTTATCTGTGACGAAGGACTTGCTAAGAATATTACTTGGCTGTCCGAATCTATGCTGTTTGGGACCTGCTAAGTTTTTGAAGGAAAGTAAGTAAATTTTACATGAAAATCAAGGAATTCGGTGACTAACTGTCACTGAAACTGTCCAATGCATTCCTTACACAAAATTAACTTTCACAGCAGAACTGGACTTCGGAAGGTCAAAAACATCATTCAGATTAAATGTAGATACTAGGTTCCGAAAAGGAAAAAATAATTATGAACTACATTTTTGTTACTTTTTTTTTTCCCAAAATAAAGCCTTAGGCTTAAGGAGTATTCCTCTCATATATATATTTTTTTATATATTTTTTTAAATACCAAACATCATCCAGGAGACAAGCTTTTATTCCCAACGTATCACAGCCAAGTTTCACAAGAGAATGTATTTGCACAATTTCAAGAAGTATGTTGTCAGAAATTTCAGCCTATGTAAGAATAAAAGAAATTGTCTTTGTAAGAGGTTCTATTCTGGATGCACAGGTCAATTTTGACCTATAATTTCCATTTGTGCCAGTATAGGATTCAAGGCTGTATTAGTCTTAATGGCTTCTGTAGGGAATGGGTTCTGGTTGGCTTCTGTAGGAAATGGTTTCAGGTTACAAAATTTGTTGTTAAAATTTTCTGTGTTTGTGACTTTTTCTTAATTTTATTTTTCCAGATCAGTACTTTATTCTAGTCTATTTAGGATTTCAAACTGTGCACATGACTATAATCATCTGAACCTAGTACCCAAAGCCAAAAGTGCTTGTAGTGTCCTCAGTCATTATCATTATGGTATAGCTGTGAAACTACCAGAACTTTGTTTGAATGAGCTACATTTCTTGTTCTAACAAACTTCAGTGATAATTCTCGTCTCAGTCTTGTGAAAGAAGAAGAAACACAGTGCTGCTGAAGATTTTTGTTTTCTCTTTTACTGTCTACTCTATTCCTTAGTACAAGTTCGTAAGGGCAAAATGCATTTTTTAAAACTTTACTGCATTGCAACATAAGGCCCGGTGACACTCACTCTGCAATCTTAAGCTAGGTCTGTATTGCTCAGTTAGAATGAACTGGTACAACTCCAGTTGCTTCACTGGAGTGGCATAATTTCATATCAGATACCAAAACTCAACAGTAATAGAGAAATAGAAAACACAGTGGAGTCCAGCCAAAGCATCACTGACCTGTTTTCCATTAAAAAACTGCAGTAAGAAACAAGTATTTTAGGTTAAAAAGCATTATTTTAATATAGCAATTGACCTGAATGCAACTCCTTCGGCACACACTGTTTATAATGACATTATCAAAATGTCTTCAATAAAAAAATAATATAGAACACCACAGTGAATTAACACACTTGAATAAGAAATGTGCTGCTGCTTGCTGCACAGAACAACAGTTGGATTTGGCTGTGTCAGATCAAATCATAGTTACTAAAAGCATTCACTTTTCCAATATGAACAGAGCAGACAAAGAAACCTTACTGGAGAAGATATTTACCCCAAGGATAGATGGAACTAAAGGTTAAGAAATTGAGGAGCAGGATAACACTGAGCAGACGCCATGTTATGACAGGAATTAGGGATGGTCATGGCAGAAAGGTCTACTGCCAGCTGCAACCACTCTAATCACTGTGAGACAGGGTGCCCGGAAACATGGGAAAATGTGAACAGGGGGAATCAGGAGTGAGAGAGAGAAATGGTTGTCTGTGGCTGGCTATATTGAAATGGGTGTTTAGGAATGACTGTCAGAGTATAAAGAAATGATTGAAAGTCACTGAGAATTTTCAACAATACTCTATTTTAAAAAGGCAAATGTCTAGATTCTTGGAGACACTGTGACAGAAGGATTTAGAAAATGATCCTTCACTAAATTACTAAGGTCTGTAATAGGACACACCACCAATGAGTCTATCATTTCTCAGGCTGTATCTTCTAAATCTAATCTCTAATATAAAGACAAATCTACTTATACTGGAATTTGTTTTGACAGTTCAACTATTCCTGCTTCAACTTACACTTCAGTTTAAGGTCAAAATCCTCTTTGATTTATCTGTTATGACTAGCGACACATAAATCACTTAGTAAAACACTGAGGATCGATCTTTAGAACAAGGTTTTCATGCCTGAATTTTGCTGAGGAACTCAAGACTAGAATTGGACCCTGGTTGTTCTATAGACCATGAGCATCTCTGGGATTGAAGACACATCCATCGGCACTCCCTCAGTTGATTCCCACTACATAATTCCATGAAGATACACCTCTTTTTTCCATTCATTTACAGTGTAATATTGGGCTTATTTGTTGGTCTACGTAGAAGTAGGGGTGCCATTGCACTGTGCTGCCACTAACTAGGTGAATCCCACTGTGAGACCAAACCTACATGCATTGTTCCTGTCCTAGATCCTTTCAGCTTCAATTCAGCAATCAGAAGTATCTATAGCTATCTGAGATTTCCTACAGTCCCTGAAACATCTTCACTGTGCTGACACATGTTCCTTTCTGCACCTCTGATGGTGGGATTCAGGTCTAACTTTAGGTGTCTATATATAGGTACCTGCATGTACAATAGGTGTCTGGGTCTGTAATACCAGCTAGAATAGCTTTGAGATTGATTGAGCTTCTCTGCAAACAGATGCCAGCACTGGTCAGCCAAGTGTTTAAGCATCACCTAAGCATTGACTTTACTGCTTTGGGAATGTTTCTGTTGCTCACTCTTAGATACCTTGTTTAATCTGAGGCTCTCTAGTGAATCCCACCAGGCCTCCAGACACCTTTCCCAGCAGGCATTTGGGTGCAACACCCTGCATTAGATCTGCCAGCCCCACAGATGTCTGCCGTGGATATCTGGGTAGCCTGAGTGTGTCAAATGACAGTAGACACATCTGTATGGGCAGTCATGCTCTAGATTTGCATTATTTACAACACAGGGTAAACGTGTCAGAGGTTGCTGTTTAGGTATCTTGATCATTAACCAAATCCCAGTCCTGGACCCAGGCACATCAGAAGCGAAGGAAGTCTGAAGTCAAAGTGATGAAAACAGGAAAAGAAAATAAGGGATAAGGAGCAAGGATAAATTATATCTTCAACTAGTCCTTCTTTTGAGGAAAGTGTCTATAATCAAATACATACTATATAGCCCAAATTGAGTAGATAGAGCACTTTTAGATATTTTTCAGGAAGTGTCAGAAAGTCTAATTTTAAAAGGGCAGGTCAAACTGTAATGGTACAGCTAAGCTTTTATTTCCTCTGTAAGAAGGTTAATACAGTTTTAAAAGGTAAGAAAAGAAAGAACATGCTGTAACCTTTTATCCTTGTCTTTAATCTGACACTAACAAAAACTGAGGATATGCAACCTGCCACCTCCTCTCACATCACCACACACTGCTGTGTGCCTGGAGTTCCCAGAAAGTGGTGTCAGTCACAGACACACGCAGATGGGTGGACAGATGCTCCCAGGAGACAGACACACCCCCCAGTCCCCTCACATTGCACAGGAAATAGGAAATTAACTCTCAGGAGAGCAGTGACATGGAAAGAAAGAAAAAAAGGTTGCACTCCCCAGATTTAAATATCCACTGATACTGTCAGTGCTGTTTATGGTCCAGGTATTTGGACTAAAGTCTTCATAGTGCCCAAAATAATCCTACTTAGGGCAACTGCAGAGTTCTGCTGCTCCAGCGATAACACTGCCAGTATGATCCCGCCTGTATCACTTCATGAAAATTATCCCATCTGCATGGTGACATAGGAGATGAGCACATTTCTCCTGTGGGGACATCACCGCTGGGCTGGGGATGGTGAGAGAAGACCTGGCGTGAAGAAGAAAGAAGCTAATTTTCATTAGCAAAACGATTGTTTCTGTAGGCCATTTGGCATGTATCAGGTTATATAAAGCAAGGCTAGAGGTTCTGGTGGGATGAAGCTATCGGATACTAAAGAGAAAAAAATAAAAGGCTCTTCAAATTATTTAAAGCCAGGAAAGGCTTGCTATGTTTGAAGGAGCTCTCTTTAAGTCAAACCATACTGCTGATTACAGCAGGGGTCCTGGGATGGAGCAGAATGGTTTCATGGGGCTTGAAGGCAGGCATGGTTTGCAGGGAAAGCAGCAAGGGGAGATTTAACTCACAGATAACTACTGCTTTTTATTGTGGGGTTTTTTTTCACCTCTTAAGTGATTTTTAAAAAAATTTCAATTATTATTTTAGACAAATTCTAACCATATTAAACCCTTAGTTAAACACCAGTTATAAGATTATAAACAGTAATGCAACCTGCTGACTGGACTCCTGCTCTGCCAACCCAAACCTGGAAGAAAAAAAGGACAGAGATACTGCTAGGCATGTAAGGAAGTATTAGCAGGTACATTTGTAGAAAAAAACCCATGAAACCGTCTCCCACCATACTTATTAGCATGTTCTCTACCTCTTGCCTGTCAGAGAGCGGTGGCTTTTTATTGCTCTCTACTGGACCTGGGCATATCTGCATTTAAAAAAATAATTACAGGCTGATCATATTGAGAGAAATAAAAACAAAGCAAAGATTCAATCTGGAGACTCTGGGGATATTTAGGAAACTTTATTATATAGTATTTATTTGGCCTGTTTAACATTCATACATTTACATGGATGCTAGCTAAAATATAGAAAACTCATGAATATGTAGGAGGATTCATAAAACTATTCTAAGAAAAAATAATTTCACATAACTACCTTCTTGTGACTTGTCTGTACTTACTTACTAGGACAATGGAAAACAAAAGTCCGTCTTACCCAAGTTTTTCACAATTTCATCTCTTCTGCTGAGAAAGATCCCAAGTGACTGACTGCAGTACAGGATTTGTGGAATACTTGAAATGCTACAGTTTTTACCAACACAGGCACTAATAAGAAACACTTCTAGATCATGAACAAAACTACAGCTACAAATTTTATTTTTAATTTCTATAACCATAGAACCATAGAATAGTTGGGTTGGAAGGGACCTTTAAAGGTCATCTACTCCAACTCCCCTGCAGTGAGCAGGGACATCTTCAACTAGAGCAGGTTGCTCAGAGCCCCGTCCAACCTGACCTGGAATGTGTCCAGGGATGGGGCATCTACCACCTCTCTGGGAAACCTGGGCCAGTGTTTCACCACCTTCATTGTCAAAAATTTCTTCCTTAGATCTAGTCTAAATCTACCCACTCTTAGTTTAAAACCATTATTCCTTGTCCTATTGCAACAGGCCCTGCTAAAAAGTCTGTTCCCATCTTTCTTATAAGCCCCTTTTAAATACTGGAAGGCTGCAGTAAGGTGTCCCCAGAGCCTTCTCTTCTCCAGGCTGAACAACCCCAACTCTCTCAGCCTGTCCTTACAAGAGAGGTGTTAGATACCTCTGAGCATTTTTGTGGCCTCCTCTGAATCCTTTAGATTTGGAGGGGGGAGGGGATAAAACCG
>NW_010553837.1:15826-46145 GCF_000687285.1 Phaethon lepturus | reverse complement strand
TTTCCAACCTTAATGATTCTGTGATACTGTGGTTCTGTGGTGAAACACTGACACAGGTTGGCCAGAGAGGTGGCAGATGCCCCATCCCTGGAAACATTCTAGGTCAGGTTGGACAGGGCTCTCAGCAACCTGCTCTAGTTGAAGATGTCCCTGCTCCTTGCAGGGGGGTTGGACTAGATGATCTTTAAATTTTCCTTCCAACCCAAACTATTCTTTGATTGTATGATAAAGCATCACATTTACTCTGTAATTTTCTTCTATGATGTCATCTCTTAGAAAAACCTCCAAAGTGATTCTTGTATTCCTGCAGCCCTCTTTTGAACAAAAGGGAGTTTTATCTGACTCAGGATTTAGGATCCTTCAGGTCCAGGGTGAATCTTGACCACACTGAGGCCAATGGTACACACATTCTTCATATTCTATCCTCAGCAGGTGACATTTCTCCTGGACCACAGGAAATAAGCTAATTGCCTCCCTGAATTGTGGAGCAAAAGGAGTCTTCCTTTCAATGGAGTTTTAGGGAGTTGGAATCAAGATTATTGCCTGTATAAAATCAGTTCTCCTTTAGCCACTACTTTATCGATAAAATCTATTAGACATAGGTAAAGATAGCTAGAACATTAATGGCAAAGTAGCATATGTTTTAATTTGTAGATTAGACATGAACTACATAATAATTACACAGCAATTACAGTAAAATTACTATAGTTCCATGTTACCTGCAACTACTAATCAATATAGGCTGGTTAGTACATGACGCTTATTACTGCATAGACTCAACAGAGTTGTTGTATCTGGGATCTAAATATACACATTAAGTATGAAACTAAGAGATCAGAAAGTAACTCAGTCATAGAGACAGCCCCTAACTTTTAGAATTTATGTGTTCAGGGAAGTATAGTCAAAGTCTAATTATAATGTAATTGCAGTACAATTCAAGAGTTGAAACCACTACATGATGTAGCCTTAAACATCATTTTCTTGCAGTGTTAAAAAAAGATAATGTAGTTAAAAGACTTGAAAATTTTTATAGTTACATTTACCTCATGGCTAGAGTACCAAATGCTAGTACAAGTAGCCATTTCCATGTGTTTGGAAAAAAACCCCCAAATCAGTATCAGTTCTCGGAGTAGTCAATGTAGCTCTGCAAATTCAGGATTGAAAACCTGCCTGACCACAAAGTATATATAATTTGTATTTGCATTTTTTCCATGTCATGCCACAGTCTCAGAAAGGGAGAACAAAAGCTGAGGAGGATAGTAGCAGATTTCCAGATGTGTTCCAAAGCCTGGGAAAAATACCAAAATAATAAAGCAAGCATAGAAAGGCCTGATCTACTGTCGCTCAAATAGCCTTACGCAATGATTTCTCCTTCCAGCCTAAACTTTTGTTTGAACCACGGCATGTCATTTTGTGAGACATTCATTCATGTTTTAAAAGCTGCAAGTGAGGGTTCAATTATTTACCCTCCCTGTTGAAACGGAAGAGTTTCTAGGCTGAATTTGTCCAGCTATGGTTTCCACCCATCAGATCTCGTGTCTTCTTCAGTTAGACTGAAGTGTTGCCAGCTGTGAAATGTCTTCTGCATTTAGGTTCTGTTACATTGTGATAAAATCACCTCTTATTCTTTTCTTGGGTAATCAAAATAGATGAACATTCTAGATATTCTCACCAGAATACGCTTACCAAAATTGAGCATTCTTTCCCAGCTCTTTTTTAATTCCCAGTTATAGCATTGTAGCATCCCTGATCTCCACACCTGTGGCATCTCTGGACCCCCGGGGGGCAGGAGTAATGAGTGCCTTGGCATTAGTTATCCTGCCCGTTGCCCGTTGCCCGTTGCCCTTTGGCCTTTCCACTGGGGCAAGGGAGCAGGAGGGAAAATCCATAGAACATAGACCAGCCACCTGAGAAACAAAAGTGGCAGCTCCATCGACACTCATAGTCAATTTTGTATTTTGAAATAATAAATACCGTGTACAACAACACGATGTTGTTTCCTTGCTCCTCCTTGGCATTTATCTGTTTATATGGTGGTGGACATGATTTGCTCTTTCAGCTATCACATTGTTTTGCTTATCTGTTACAGCTACTAAATTCTCCTAAAAGCCACTGCTTCCTCTGATACGACTCCCCCTCCCCCTTATAAATGGGATTTATTTTCTCCTAAAGAATGACCTTACATGTGGCTGTGTTGAAACATGCATTCAAATGAACCCCCATTTCCAAGTGACCCCGACCTGTGCCCATCATCTTTTCTCTCTTCATTGTTTTCTTTTTATTTGCTGCAAATTCTATCAGCAATGATTTAATATTTTCTTCAAGATCATTGATAAAGATATTGAATGGGATGAGAGCAGCTCCCTGGAGGCTTCTGCTCGAAAAACCCTTAGTGATTGCAAATGCCTTTCTGAGATCTACCAGCTGAGCAATCCTTAATCTTTTTAAAATGAGTCTGCATTGATTTTCCTGTACAGCTAATTTTTATAAGAACCTTATGAGGGACTTGCTCTAATGCCTTACAGAAGTTGGGTAACTGAATCAAATTTGTGATGTCACTAAACTTTTGAGGTAGATTATAAAAATAATTTTAAAAAGACATATTGATTGAATCACTTGTTCTTTTGACTCCTTGCTGATGGTTTTTCCTGACAACCTTTCCTGGATTTTATCAGAGACCAGTGTCTATCTAAGCTTGTTTGTAACCTTGCAAGTTGGGGTTTTTTTTCATTATTCTAGGATTTATTAGCATTAATAATTTAAAGAGCTCCTTGGCTGCAATTGTTAATTCTTATAGGTGCAAATTATCCAGTCTTGCAGAGTCAAAGCTGTCTGAACAGGACGCGTGGGAAGGAGTGTCATCTCCGCTGTGCCGGTCCCCGACGGCTGACTCCGGCTGATGTCACCTCAGCTCCTCAGCACCCGGGGGAAGATCTGCTTGAGTACTTCAGCCTTTTGCACTTTGTGATCGATGATCCTGCCAGCCCTGTCTAACAGCAGGTCCGTGTTGTTAATGGAATTTCATTTCATTTGCTCCTGCTGTATGTAAATAACTCCTCCTGGTCAGCCTTACCCTGGCTGGCCAGTGGTGCCTGTTCTCTCCCTTAACAATTACTTATATTTCCTAATTCCTTATTTCTGCATATTGCTATCAGTATCATTTAACTTTAATAGTATTTCTACCTCCATTTCATCATGTAATGAAGGGAGGCATTTCTCCTCCAGGGAACTGAGGAGTCTTTGCACAGATATGGATGATTAGGAGTTGCTCTTCTGCTTTCTGCAGAATTTGCTTCCTCTCAACCTGAAATTGAGGAAATATCCACCAGAGCACAGCACTAGGCCTTTCTAAGATAGTGTCTTTTGGGTTCATTGGCTGTGTAGTCAGCTCTGTCCCTGTGGCTCATCTCAGCATTGAATCTCCTCAAAGCTTCCCAGCAGGATGGACAGACTGAACATGACACACAGCTGCTGCTGCTTGAGGAGGGGCAGAGGTGGGATGGGGTCTGGAGTGGTTCCTTGGGGGGACCTGGGTCCTTCCTCCAGCCTCATGTGAAAGGGGAGGAGAGGCTTCAAGGTGGTAACAGCTTAATGGTTGCTCTTCTGAAGGGCTCCTCACTGCCCTACCCCAAAAGCAGCCAGTGCCTATGCGTTTGGGATCAACTTAAGATGAAACATAGATGTTTGTAACCTGCAATGTTATTTAGTTTAATTTATTTATTATTATGTTATTTAATTTATCAACTAAACTGATAAACTGTGAGCTCAAGGTAACACACACAAGCTGGGTGTGGCAGAAGCTTGCACAGCTACAAGACCTTAAACCAATGTGTAATGTTTCAGTTCTGCTTTATCCTCAGAAGCAGCAGGAGCCATTAAGGAGATATCAAAATTATGCATAGACACTGAGGTAATTCAAAGAAATTTGCTTTAAAATACCATAACTTAATGAAGGCAGTTTTATTGCCAGTGAGTATCATCTGAGAGACTAACATGCACTTTTATGCAAAGACCAGGCTGTTGCATTTACAACAAAGCAGAGCAAACTAAATCCAGACTGAAAGGGCTTTGTTAGCAACTTTAGATTTCATTTAAATTTCCCCATAGGACATCCAAACCATATGTGGAAATAAAATCCATGCATAAACCTGCATATTCCTGTGCAGTTTATCAGATACTTGACATCGCAATCAACATACTAATGTACTTCCTGAGACACCTCTTAAGCATCTGCAAATATTTCCTTCTGACTGCTTTTGTTTTCTTCCTGCGAAAGACATCTTCCTCATCTGGCTGTTCTCCTTCTCCTGAGCATGTAATCCTCCCTGCCTGTCCTTGGCTCAAGGCTAGCTAAGCGCAGTCCTATCTTCCTAGAAATGTGGTGACTCAGAAATTTGTCTTCCTATGGCCTCATGCTGGGAGTGTCCAGGTTCTCGGGAGAATCTCATTTGGCTTTTAGCCTTGAGGTTTTAAAGAGGGGCCCTCTTAAGTATAGAAAATGTGTTTTAGAACATTTTGAGAGTTAGTTCATGTCTTTGTTCTGAGGGCTATTTTTTTTTTTTTTTTAGACAGAATCTATGCCATTCAACTTATAGTGACAACAACAAAAAAGTCTACAATCTGACTTGAGGTCTCCCTGAGTACGTTAATGTTAATAAATGAGGAAAGAGTCTGTCCTCCAGCCCTGAAGGAAAGTGGCAAACTCTGGTCTGCGTTCCTGTAACAAAACTCTCTTTCCCTCCTTCCTCCTGGGCATGGTGACTTCATCCATTCTGCCTTCTGGAAACAGTTCCTGGCCTGTGTAATCACCCAAACTGTGCTTGGACATTGTCCAGGAAAGTACCCCTTGGCATGGGTCAAATCCATGCTGGGTAATGTGTTACTCCATCTACTCAGTTAAATCGGGTGATGGTCACAGGCCAATGCGCTATCTGTCGCCCTGCTTTGTTTGCTAAAATAGGCATAGCCCCCAAATCCCATCAGTAAGTATTTCCAGGAAACTATTTGGAGCATCTTGTCTCAACAGCTTGCTGGAGGAGCTGGATGGAGAGGTGAAGTGTGTTTACAGGAGCAATAAAGAGCCTAGCCCTGCCAGCACTTGGCACTGCTCCCTTAGCTCACCTGCTTTGGGGCTTGCAGAGGACCATTCAGGAATCCTGGATAGCGGGGTAGAGGTTTTATTTACCTCTCATTTGGGGGGGCTGTTGATGCACACGATCACTGTGCTAATGTGTAGATAAAAACCTTTGTGTTATGCATCATGTTTTCCTTATATATCTTCCTCTCTCTCTCTCTCTGTCTTCCTCTCTCTCTGTCACCTTCTATCTGTCTCTAGACATCGCTTACAAGGGCTGGAATGCTGCAGATTTTGAACACTGACAGTTCCCAAGTATGCAGAATATCAGGAATTTGCTCAGATCTGTAGGTACAATGCAACCTCTCCCTGACAAGGTAACCACACACTAACGACATGACAAAGTGAGCTATCCGGATGGTGAAAAATCTCCTAAACATAACAAAGCTCTTCATTTGCCCCCACTGGCATTCAGAAAGACTCCACACGCTGGGCTAACTCAGCACAAACACTAATGAGCAGCTGATGAAGATTTTTATCCCCAGAGAGCTTAGATCCTCAACTCTAAGCAAATGCCAATCCTACTGGTACAGTGAAGGCAAAGCACCACACACACAAAGTAGCCAAGAGCCAGGCAACTGGCCTAGGGATAGACTAAGACCATCTCTCCTCCTGGAGGAAGAGTGGGTCAGCTCTCATTTAGCTTTTGCTTTTTTGCCTTCCTGGGGCCACTCTGTCTCTGGGGACTGGGGCCATATGCTTTTGCCCTTTGTATTTGGCAGTGGTGAGGCTGCACCTTGAATACTCTGTTCAGTTTTGGGCCCCTCACTACAAGAAGGACACTGAGGTGCTGGAGAGTGTCCAGAGAAGGGCAACGAAGCTGGTGAGGGGTCTGCAGCACCAGTCATCTGAGGAGCGGCTGAGGGAACTGGGGTTATTCAGTCTGGAGAAGAGGAGGCTGAGGGGAGACCTTGTCCTTCTCTACAACTACCTGAAAGGGGGTTGTGGCGACGAGGGTGTTGGTCTCTTCTCCCAAGTAACTAGTGATAGGACGAGAGGAAACGGCCTCAAGTTGCACCAGGGGAGGTTTAGACTGGATATCAGGAAAAATTTCTTCACTGAAAGGCTTGTCAAGCATTGGAACAGGCTGCCCAGGGGAGAGGTTAAGTCACCATCCCTGGAGGTATTTAAAAGACTTAAAAGGTGTGGTGCTTAGGGGCATGGTTTAGTGATAGAGTTAGCAGTGTTAGGTTTATGGTTGGACTCAATGATCTTAAGGGTCTTTTCCAACCTAAATGATTCTATGATTCTATGATTGTGACACTTCTCTCCGGCCACAATTTGTACACCTTTGGCCTGCGGTGGCTCGTGGGCCCAGGCTCCTTCACTCTACTGCTCCTTTACAGCCCTAAGACTTCAGGGACCTGAGCCCTAAGTGTCCTGAGCCCAGATGACCTTTCAAGATACACAAGTAGCTGAAACTCACCTCTTCCCAGAACGGCAAGTTCTGTGGGCCCTTTGATTTACAGTTGATTGGTCCAGAGGCAGAATGAAATGTGAAGACAGAGCAAAACTGGCTCTATGAGAGTTGCTCATAACTTTAGGCAGCACAGGAAAGACTCAGCTTCCCACAGAATATATACCTATATCAGCTGTGTCTTTTTCACTGCTCTTTTCCTAGACCCTCAATTTAAATCATTATCTTTCAGGATCTGTTAGGATCCTTCCTCAGACTTTCATCTCACCCCTGTTCCTACCTTGTTAACTCTGAGCCACTGTGTTTGGCTGGACGTGGAAAGCAAAGGAGATGAGAGAAAAGAAAGAGTCCTCACATTAAATCAGTCTGTGTTTTGGGGTATATTCCCCAGCAGGTCTCAGGAGACCACCCCTCCGGCGGGGACAACACTGAGGTGTTACACCAAGCTGGAAGTGCAAGAGCCCGGTTGCTCACTTGATACTGGAGGAAGGCACTGGGTTGCTGCAGGAGCAGATGGGGCCAGATGAGGGTTGGTGCCACAGGTGGTGGTCCTGCTCATGTTCAAGCAGGGCTTGGCTCTGGCTGCAGCACCATCGGCCTGGCCCTGGAGCGAGCTACGGCAATGGCTGTGCCTAGAGAAATGCAACCATGGACCTGCGGCACTGACAAACCGGAGCTGAGTGAAGCCCAAGTTCTCCAACATAGGCTTGCCCAGCAGTCCTGCTGCTCTCGCATACCTGTGGGCTCTGGGCCCCGGAGGCCAAAAGGGGCCCTGGTGAGAACAGGATGTCTTCAGGAGCTTGAACAGCCTGGGCACCAGCTGAGCATCCCTCCCACAGCCCCTTGGTGTCTGGGTACAAAGCAGCTGCCTGGCAAATGACTTACAAATTCCAGCCCTAACTGCACTCCTGGCAAACACCATGGTAAGGTAAGCTGCTGCAGGAGTAGGAATTTTAGAAGAAAACCATCAAGGTTAATTTCAACTCTTTGCAAATCAATAATGAGCATGGATAATAGTCCAAACATTTCAGTGAGCTAGGCCAGTGCGTCTGAACTGCCCAAGGGCATGTAAGGCAATGGTGCTGATGGGGAACATCACCTCTTTTTTGGTTTCAGGGCAACATTAGGAGGCTGTGTTGCTGAAGCAGGAGAATATTGGTTTCTGCTGGTACTGCTATCACACCTGAGAGAAGGGGATGCTTCATAGTAACAATTATGAAAGCAGAGATAAGCAAAAATAATTGTTCTGCTGTTCTTCAAGCTACTAGGATGGTCTGACAGGAAAAAAAGGAATTATTTGAAGACACCATAATAATTTTCCTGTTATTTTGTGCAGGAAGAATAATTCTCAGATTTTGTTCAGCTTGTTCATAATTAGCTGGAAATGAGGAGGAGAAGAAAACATTCTTACAAGCATTTCTGGATTTTCAGGAGGTTTTTTTCCAACACCCACTCAGTATGAAATTGGAAAAAGAAGCTTTCTAAAACTCCAGAGATGAAAAGTGAAATTGGCTTTAAGCATATATAATTAAAATGCTCTAGATCTTCAACAATTTAAAATAATGGAATTTGCATTTAACGTTTCAAAAAGATAAACGTGTATTTTGCATTTTGTGATGGCATGTTTAGACAACACCATCCTCAGCAGTGTAATGAGAAAGAGCCTTCAGACACTGAGGCAGAAAACTTGCACTCAGTTTCTCTCAAATGGCATTTAGATAATTAAGATAATATACGTGACTGTAAACACATATATATTTTATATACATTTATAAATGATAAATGAAAGATGTATTTAACAAAGAAGGAACAAACCAAATTATTTAGGAAGCATGCAAGCAGTGAAATTTTAGTTTTGATGTTAAAAACTTGCCTATTGCTTTATAAAACATCGGCATGGATGTCGACAGAGATGTGGTCCCTGGTCCTTTCGTGGTCCCTCCACACTGCTTAGTTCCTGGAGCACAGGCAGAGAAGCAGTGTGGCTTGGTGGATGGAGACCAGGCTGGGACCTCAGCTCAGTCCAGCTCAGCTCAACCTCTTTTCCACTGTCTGATTTCAGCCCTTCCACCGAGTATTCACAGTATCTCCTGTTAGACATTAGCTAATTTGCGCTCTGAACTGTGTTCTGGGGGGTTTCACCTCCCTCTTCATTAGCCAGATATGAAGCCTAGGCCTGAAGCGAGATGATGAGATTAGTAACCTTATCTACATCCATAAAATGGCAGTCATGATACTATATATATCTATAAAGCACTTTTTATTTCTAAGAGAAAAGTAGCTATTATTATTTGTAATTATTATTACAGGGCGTAAGGTCCACAACTTCATATTTCATTTAGTAAATGCAGGAAGCGCAAGGGTATCACAAATATGAGGAAGAACTGTCTATTTATCTAACTTACGATAGGCAAATTTTGAAAGGGCACTACTGCATGAAAGGCCACAGGAGGGAGGAAAGAGCACACATACTTAAACCCTGACAAGAAAAAGACATGATACGTCTGAGGAAACCAAGGGAGATGTTAAAACTCAGAAACCCCGCAGACATCTGCCAACTCGAACACGCAACTGGCAGCTATCACCGAGCCGTGCTCTCGTGTGGTTCTCGGCTGTTGCTTGCCTGTGTTTTCCAATTCCAGCACGCCTCCTCGCTGTTACTCCTACATGGACTGGCAGTGTTGTCAGAGGCAATCATGTCAGTGCACTGCAGACCACTTTTTCCCCTGTGAAGGGGAAGTTAATGTGATGGATCTTGCTGCTCAAAATAAAAATGCAGGTTTCATCCATACAAAGCTTTATATTTTGTACGGGGAACACTGGAACCGTGTGAAGGAATCTTCTTCCAGGCATGAAAAGAAAATCAAGTAGGAGGAAGGCGCTTCCTTTCACTGTAGGGTGATGACGTCCACAAGCAAGCGCAACGGATGCTCCCAAGATTCAGGGGGAACAGTACTAAAATATCATCTTTCTCCAGCAGTCACAGAAACCCGTATGATAAAAAACATTGGGCTCACGTGGACTCTCAGCAGAAAGCTGAAGTAGGGTATAATTAATTATCAGGAATAAACAAGCTCTTGCAGTCTGCTATTGACATGGATCGTTTGCTTTAAACAAGACTTTGAATTTTTTGTAACGATGGAGAAGGGTTACCCTCTCCCCTTTCCCTGTTCCCACTTGATGGATGGAAGCACCTCTTTTTGTACCATCGTCTAACGAGAGTGGCATGCACCCTGACTCCTATTCTGAAATATGCTCCACTAAAAAGACTAAAAATCCTGTCTAAATATGACTCATGTCTGTAAGTTGTGTTCATAAAATCCCCTTCCCATGCATTGGCCTTTGCCATTTCCAGGAACGTGCCTGGCAGCAGAGATGCTGCAAACCTCGGTGCTCCCCTTGGGTAGGAGGAGCAGGGTAGGAGTAGCAAGCCACGGGAGCCTGTGCAGCACTCGGCAGCAGCGCGGGGATCCTCCATCACTCTCCCTCAGCCCCTGGCCCCATGTGGCTTGTGCTGCTGCCCAAGAGTGGTATCTGGTCACAGTTCTCGCTGCTACTTGCAACCAGTCCTGGCAGGAGCTGGGAAGCCTGTCTCTGCGATAGCTGGGAATTTTGCCCATAGAGGTCTTCCCTCCATGAGCCTCCCCATGGCAGCTTCTTCACGCAGCACCTTCACAAGTTATTTCGCATGTTGGTGGTCTTTGAGTGAGTGAGGGCGGCCGCTGAGGCAGATCTTGAGGAGACTTTACTTGTCCTTCCTTGTAAGCGGCTCCTGCTCTCAGTGGATGTCCCCATGATCAGAAAGACCTGGCCCTTCTTTCTGGAAACTGAGTCCAAACTGCAGAGCGCAGCTCTGTGCCTTTAGTCTCTTCCTTGTCCTTGGGACTCTAGTTTGACTGGTAATGGAAGGAAAAGCCAGCTGTAAAAGTTTCTAAAACACTTCTTTTTTCTTGCCACGTCTCCAAGCTGCCAGTGGGACTGCAGCCCCCTCAGTCCTCCCATTTGCTCCCTGTGCACGTTAGTGTTCAGGTGCTTCGGAGAGGCACCCCGTCCTGCTCCCGTCCCAGGCAACGTGTGAGAGCTTCCCCCATGGTACTGTCCTGCAGGGATTCCTTTTTCCTTTGAGGTGGTGACTTGACCTTTCAGAGGAAGGTCTGTTCCTGTGCTCGCCCTGCAAGTGCCTTCCCTGTCGATAACGTTAGTGAAGAGCTACAGCAGAACTGCATAGCCACCCAAAATAGGGGGCAAAAGAAAAGGGAAGAGTATAGGTAGGGGAACTATCAGGTCATAGATCCACGTGGCATTTTGCAACCTCCAGAACCATTGACATTTCCACTGATAAATAAGATTAATTGACATGAAGAGTTAGAGAATTCATTATGAAATATTTAAGCATACGCGTTAGTTCAGTCAATGGGTGAGGGTTCACCCTTCAGCCAGAAGGTGAGGTTTCCTCAGCACCAACAGCAGCAGTCCAGAAGCTGGTTTTGCACCACTTTCAAAAGTCCAGGACCCAGCAGCTTCTTTTATTTTGCTGCCATGTGGACTTGGTACTCACTGTGCAGCAAAAGCCGAGTCTCTTCTCTGCTTTCTGCAGTACCTGGAGCAGACATAAACTCGATGTTTTCTATCTCAGGAAAACTCTGTGCAGCTCTGAAGGATAAGAGGTAACAACTTGTGATAACATGCCTGTAGGCCCAAAGAGACGGGTATTAAATACAGGCTTTTAAATCACTATAAATATATTCTCTATATATCTTTTAGTCTTTGCACTGGCTAACAGCCACGTGTTTTGGGGTACTGGACAGCTGCGCTTTGTCTATAACTTTCATTATTTTTATATCAAAGGACTTGTTTCATGGCATTGATAAAATTCCCTGCTCACTTTCCATGAAACAGACCCCTAAAGCTGAAGCCCGCAAACCAGCAATCCGTTTGCCGTTGTTCTTTAAGCTGGAGTGGCATTGCTCTCCTGGAGCCCACCTGACCTCAGGGCTTGCTTTTCAGATGAAGAAGAATACCAAACAGATTGAAAAATACCCACACTGTTCAGAACAAAAGAAATGTCAAATGCAGCAGTGTACTGAAGTGCCTAAAAAAACCCCCACTTGTGAGGCAGCCTCCGGGTGCGAGCCTGTACCTCTGCCCTTTGGATATGTCTCTCTGCCATTCATGGGATGCACAGCAACAAGACGCGATTCCAGAAGGATGTAGCTGCATTAATGCTGGAGGAAAACAAACAGAGAGAAGCTTGTTGGGCAGCCTCTCATGTATGACTGGGAATCCTATAGCAGCGTGCCGAAACACCTTTTGGGAAGGTGCAACGCTGTAATGAATATACCAAGCACTTGTGACAACTGTGTCATTCAGAGCTTTGTCACTCAAAGCTCCCAGGTCTTATTTTCTGTAATATGTTTGCCTTGTGGGTAGGGTTAAACCCAACAGTGCTCTGTGGCCTTCAGTGGGGTCAAATTATTGTAAAAAAAAAAAACCCCTCATCAAGATAATCTTCTCCATTTTTGTTGCTTCCTTTTCATTTTTACCTCTGGTTAACTCCCTCTTCAAATACAGAGATGGCAAATTAACTAAGTTAAGTGATTAAATCAAAGATCACCAGATCTAAGACAAATCATGCTCTATGAAAATTCTTCAGTCTGCAAATCACAGTCTTCCCTCTAGCAATTGGTGTCTGCTAATGTAAAACCACTCAGTCTGATTAAATGTGACTTTGAGCAGTGGGCGGTTTTGTGCTTGTCTTTATGCGTAAAGGTAAATGTCAGCAAAATGAATGGAGCTTTGGGTGTTACTTATGTATTTGATGAACTCCTTATATTCTCCCTACCAAGTGTATTGTAAGCACTTGACTAGATTTATCATTGGCTTTATAAGGAGCAGCAAGAAACCCAGATTAAAGGTTGCTAAGTTACAAACCAGATAAGACATAGGCGTATTTCCAAATTTATACAAACACCCATGCCTAAATTCAAGAGCAGTGTAAGAAGGGGTCTAAGCTCGAGAATAGGTTAGCGTGCAAGATGGATTTCTCTATTTCTCTGCATGGCTTTACTTCCAGCAATATTTCAAAGGGACATTACAGCATTCAGAACCTATTACAACATGCAAAGTATGAGAGAAATAATGCCTAATACGCAGCATGGGGGCTTTTTAATGGTAATACAAATATTATGCAACATTTCCCTCCCCAAGTCAAGCTGTGCTTGCCTTGATTACAATCTTCCTACAAATACAAACAAGTACAACCTGGGTGCACAGGCCCTTGTTACAATGGGGACAAAGTAGAACTGTCTTCACACACAGATAACATAGACATTAATCCAACGATTGAAGAAATGGGATTTTGAACTGTGGAAATTCCAGTTCAAAGGAGGCATCCTTCTCAGTATGGATGTCTTTGTTATCAGCCCATGTTTAGCTAACAAATGGTTCATTAAAAATGGCATGGCTGTGAGTGGCTTACATACGTATCACTGGGTTTGGAGTGGTCCAAAATTACAGCTTACAGCACTGTAAGAAGCTATTAGAAGATGCTTGCGTGCACCGCACAGGGAAGCAGTGCATGGAGGGGTGGAGCTTCTCTATAGGCAACACTTTTTCAGCCTACTTAAGATCCTAGGCTTTTTTTTTGGTCTCGAATTACTAGTAGGCATCATCACGATGGCTGTGTTCTGAGATCCCTGTTTTCTGGCGAGGGGAAGGCTGAAGCGTTCAGCCCCCAGAGTGGAGGTGGAGCCCTTTGGTGTGAGCTCAGGTGTGCTGTCAGGTAGCCCGTGGCTGGCACTGTGTGGCCAGGCTGTGAGCCCTGCGAGCTTCCTTGACAAAATATGTCAAGGAAGTCCTACTGTAGGAGAGATCAAACCGACTATTCTAAAATGTCTGGTGGAGAAATTACTTTATATTTTGCAGGCCAGCTTTTGCCTTCAGAAAGGCTAACCAGAGACATTTATCAGATTATTTTCCTCCATGTATCTAGTTTTGTTCAGAAAAAAAGATATTGGAAAACTTTAATTGAATTCCAGCTACATATGGCGTGATGGCTAGAAAAGGCTCTGGCAGGGGCTGGCTAATTGGGGTACAGAAGCATATTGCCCACAGGCCTTTTTCTCATGCCCTGCTCCTTATGCAGGTGCAGGGTCCAGCCAAGCTAGGCAGAGAGTTCTGCTACACCATATTGATGCCTCCAGGGGATTTCCAGAAAAAAGGTCAACTAGGGCCTTCTGGCTTCATTCTGGTAGTTAAACACGGAATAATCACCTGACTTCCAGACCATGGACACCCCTCAGCCTGGCTTTATCATCACTTGGAGCTTTGCAGCATAATGTCTTAATAAAGTAGAAAGTTGTTGTTTGGCTGTACTTTTTTTTTTTTTTTAAAGGGAGTATTTTCATTTACATGAAAGAACAACAAAACCCAACCTGAACCCCATCCTTTCTTCTATTTAATTACCAGCTTTTGCATTTTCAAACAGTTTTAAGGTAAGGGTGATTATCATAAGAGTAGTTAGGAAGCATGAAATAGGGCTTTTTTCTAACTGGGAGCCAAAAAGCTGCCTTGAAAGCCTTGGTGGGCCAGACAGTAAAACACACCTTAATGTTACTCATTTATAACAAGAAGAAAACCAGCATGGCCCTAGATCATCTAATGGAAGTTATGGGCATTACTTGGCCTATGAGCTGTCTGTGCTCCTGTCTGCTGGCTAGACAGAGAGTACCAGGGACCAAAGTCCTGCTTTTTGGGCATTGATTTAAGTCCAGCCTTGTCACAGGTACTAAATTTACATTAGCTTTCAGCCACAGCAACAAAATGCTCATTAGAAACAGTGTGCTTTAATTTGGAAATGCTTTTTACAGTTCAAGTCAGAATTTTTCTTTCTACTTACAGACCAGTCTGACCATACTATGTAAAGGTGCACCTCACTTCCCATCATTTTTTTATTTTCTTTGACATGAAGCCTGTCTCCCTTCTTAGCTCTGAGACTTATGTTCTAGAGAGAAGGGCACGGGGTGGTTCCGCTGCATGTGTAGGACCACTGCATCTGCACCAGTGGTTCACCATATGATACACACTTGACCTTTGTTGCTCTGAGTAAAGTCAGAGTACCTACTTACAGCTGCAGTCAAATTGACAAAGTTTGTAATCACTGTTACGAGTTTTTAGTAGACACATGCTCTACATCTTCCTTCTATTCCTTGCTCTAGGCAAGATACCACCCTGAGAACGTCCAGTGGAAATGAACCCTGGTGCAAGATTAGGTTTTGGACTGAGCCTTTGACTCATTAGCCTTATAGCTAGGTGCTCTGTGTTTTCTTTGTGTATTTGCCAACAATTTAAACTCTCCCTGTCTGTCAGCCCTTGACTGTAAAATCCTTCAGTCTCCTGGATATCTATCAGTCTGGCTGTCTAGGTAACTATTCATATATAATCAAAAATACATTCATATTTACTGAGTTGGAACAATAATTGGAAGGACAACTCAGATTACGTGCTTAGAAGTGGATGGATTTTGTGTTATAACGGTTATTTGGTCAACCCCCCGCACTCAGAGTAGGGTCCAGGTGACTTGTAACAGGTCCAGATGAGTTTTGAATGTCCAGGACAGAGAAGATTTCACAGCCAGTCTGGGTTGCTGTTGTAACATTTGAACACCATGGCAAAATTTGTTCTAGTACCTTGGAAATAGACATTTCCTTTGTTGCAGCTTGTGCATGTTGCCTTTTCTGCTTCATTAGGTACCTCCACAAGAAGTGTCGGTCCCCATCTTCTTTCTGCTGTCCCGCTGTGTAAATGTCTCTTCCTTGTTTTTCTTGTCTTCTTTCTTCTGCCAGATTTTTCTCCCAGGAAAAAATATTTAATCCCTTCCCTGTCTTAGTCCCCTTCTAAAATGCTTTGTCCTTAGCTGTGGCCATGGAGAAGTAAATGGACTTCAATGAATATTTGAGCCCAAATTTAGTCACAGAAGCTTGCTGTGATGTGTATATTATTCTTAAATTACTTTTTTACATTTCACTTTTTGCAATTCTCACACATCGCTTTTGAAATAACCCAGAAACTTTTAAACCTCCAAAAGAGCAGCACAGCACAGTGTTAAAACAACAGTGGCCTTTAAAGCTCCTTCCCTTCATACCCATCTTTTCTTTCCGGCTCCCTAGAAAAAATGAGGCTTTGTGAAGGATGAAATCCCATGGGAAAGCTGATGCAGGGATTACGGCATGAAATTTCATGGGACAGTCGCTGCCACTTCTGAAGTAAGGTCTGCATTCCAGCTTTTTGTAAATCCCATGAGGACCAAAGTCATTTTGGTTATCATTTTGATTAACTGTGCTTGTCTAACTTGAATTTGATGCCCAAGGTTAAGTCACCTAGGGTTCTTTTTAATTCACGGCCTTACTCATGAGTCAGTCATGCTGCAGGTTGCCTTCCTTTTCTGTTGATTGCATAGCAAACAAGCTGAGATGAGATTTGCCATTTTTAGGCAGCTAACTTTAGAAGAGATGAATCACACCTCACTAGTGTGGTGGCTTCTTCCTGTCATGAGTCCTGTAGGAGTTGAATCCCTGCATCCCTTAATTTACCTGCACCTTAAGGGGCTTTTATGAGGTTCCCTGCAAGAATCCCTCCTCGCTGGCCCAGATGCAAAACCCAAGTGAGGGAGCGATGTCCAATGTCACCCACATTACACCAAAGAAGAGCGCGTGTTATGGAACGAGAGCAGTACTTCACACCCAAAGCCCCCTATCTGAACACGAGGGTTTATTTATGATTTACTATATCTTTAGGGAATCTTATGGCAATTTTTAAACTAAACCGAAGGAGATTACCATGTCTGCACTCTAACCTAAACACTGTAATTTCCAGAGAGGTTGGAACTCGTTACGGAAAACAGAGATGAGCGGAAGAGCAGAATGAGGTCCGCAACTGAGAAAAAGGAGCAGGAATTAGCATGCATCTTTCCAGCATTAACTGTGATAAAGCCACAGAGATGTGGCACAGCTCTATTCCACTTTTATGAGATTGTATTCACCAGCAGTGGAGGGAACAGCAGTGATTTCAGAGTTACATGAGAAATTCTCAAAGACCTTACTTTTGAAGTATCCCAAAACAGAAAATTAAAATCATTATAAGCTGTGGCAAAACAGATACACAGTGTCTGAGACCCACAGAGGTATAGATTCTTTAGACTCACTGTAATTGGGGGAAAGAAACTTTCACAGTTTATTTCTATTCTGTCTAATTTTCCATGTAAGGTACGTTTTCATAGTCTGCCTGCATACTCATACGACATTTATTATGTTGAAAACAAAGAAGCCACGAGCAGGCACACAGACACCCCCCAGCCCCAGCCCTGCTCCCCCCAGCCATGGCGTGGGAGCTGCAGCCTACCAGCAGTTCCCCGGAGAGGGGGGGTTAACGGGGAGATGCCGAGGTCGGCCGCTGTATCTGCGGCACATATGCATTCGTGGAGAATCCATGCATAATCAGGCCAGCAGGGACACCAGAAAGCCAAAACCACCACGCCAGCATCTCCATAACAATATCGAAGTCTGTGGTGGTTGCTAATATAATTCTGCAGATGGAGAGCCACGAGGGCTCAGGACCAGTGGGGAATCTGGGATAACTGGAAGTTAAAAAAAATAAATTAATCTATCAAACATGAGAGATTTAAGCCAAGTTAATACAAGGCTGAAACAGGTCTGTTCAGCAACAGACAGATTTAGTCAAAGATTTAAATCCAACCTAGAAATAAAACCCCACCATGTTTCCTGGTAATACACTACTGCCAGGCAAGCAGCAATGATCCCCTGCTTGCTGGTGAAGCAAACAGAGAAGAAAGTGAAAAAATCCAGAATCCCTGGTGCTCCGTTTCCTCTCACTGTCACTGGTTCAGTCCCTTCCCATCTCCTTTTCTCTATTTAATTAAAACACGTTAATGGCAACGCCTATCGACCGGCAGCTTTGCATTCGGCATCCCCATCTCTCAGACTAGCCGGCAAGTCAAGCTGATGGATGAAGAGAGTGGTTTGGCTTTTGCAGTCATTTAGCTGCAGCCTCCGCGGGTCTGCGGCGTGATGCAGAAGTGATGGGCGCCGTTCCTGTGCCAGGGGCTTTGGAGGAGAACCTGTAACCGAGTGCTCGCCGCTCCGTGCGCGCTCATCTTCTGAGCAATCCCGCTTTACTGTCCCTTGCAGTTAACAATCAGCTTTCTGCTTTTTTTCTTTTAAACTGTTTGTAAGGCTCTATCCCTGGTAAGGAAACTTTTAAACAGTGGTTTTTCCTCTTTTTTTTTTTTTTTTTTCCAAATATAATTTGCAAACGATACAGATCACTGTACTCCAGGGAAAGATACTTATGGGAGAGGAGTAAGGCATTTGTGTATTGTTTTAAGAGGGAAAAGGAGGTCATAAGCAGTATCAGGAGAAAAACAAATAACTGCAGATCTTTAGATACTATTGGCAAAAAACAAGACCAGGAAACCGGTTCTGAACTGGGGGAGGTATCATGCATGGGGCCGTTGATATATAGGGTTTTTTTTTCCTGAACGCATTCAGTAACACCAACTAGCTGCTGGTGTCCAAGCAAAAGTGATACAGATAGAAACAAGCTCTGATTATTTTATTTTTCATGTAGAGCTGTCATGCATCAAAGAACTTCATATACATCAGTGAAGTCTCCTGACACCACACTGGGCAAATGAGCTTTACGTAGCAGATGGGTAAAACGGGACTTAAAGAAGCTGAACAGAAGTGGCCTCCCTGGAAATACAGCTCAGGAGCCTCCTGCTGAGAGAAGCATCCTCAGCCTCTTTCTCCATCCTCCCCTTTGCAGCCGCAACACGTTTGCGTGTCACCACGGGAGCGTTATCCCAGGGGAGAGGAGCATCAGACACGGGGTCTGCTGCCGTTGCCCCCATGCCATGCTGGGGAGCATGATGTCAAGCCTCCCACCCCGCTCCCAGCTGTGGGAATCGAAGCCCGTGTGATGTCCATTGCAAACAAAAGTAGCCAGGATTATCATCCTGCAAGGAATGACAATGATAATGACTGAACTCTGTGTCGCGCTGCAAACACATCACTACTTCACAACTTAGCTGTTAGGATATTCTTCGTCTTACTGATTGCAACCAGCTATAAACATGTAGGGTCAGAGTTTAAGACAACTTCTTCAGAGAACTCCCCACGTGGCAGTCACCCAGGCAGTGAAGGTAGAGGATATGTTTCACCACTGCATTAGCTCAGGGTGCTGCAGAATTTTTAAAGGAAGCCAATTCTTTGGTCTCAGAGTAACCCTTTGAAAAATGACAGTTAGAAGCAATTTTCACTCATAGAGAAACGCTCTAGTGCGCTTGAAATTGAAATTTCAAAATGACCATCAGCAAAAGCCATCTATTGGAAAGATGCTGTTTTGCTTAATGTGCACTAGAAATATAAAGGCCAATTTCATTGGCAATAAGGTATGTTTTTTCCTCTGACTTTAACACCAAACTTCTCAATCTGAGAAATAATTTCAGTCCTTTGACTCCGTGTTACAGAAAATATTTAGTTCTGTGCAGAAACCAGATGGAGGGCCAAAATCTTTCTCCTATAACCTGCAGAAATTGCTGGAGTTACTCCAGGGATGCATATAGTACCTTCTGTTCAAAATTTAAGACCTCCTGTTTTTCTGACAGCACAGGTAATTGCTACAGCTGGAGCAAGGCTGTATCTCATCGTCTCTGGCCTCAGCCCCTCCTGCCGCTCTCTTCTCCCGCAGCAGAAACAGATCTGAATCCCTCAGAGCAGGCTGAGGGATGGATCCAGCGCTAAATCCTCACCCGACGGGAGCTGGTGGGGGAGGTTTCTGCAACCTGCAGCACATCCCACACTGGTTCCCCTGCAGGAAAGGAAGGGTAAGACCTCACCCTTGGGGGCAGCTTGAGGAAATCCTGCAGATTTCAAGGTACCCACAGAGACCACCTCTCCTCCACTAGCCCCGAGTAGCAACGAGAAGCCCTCCAGTGGTGGGGTTGGCTTGAGGACTTCCTCCTCTACTTCTCTGTCTTACATTCCAGTCCAGCTCCTGTTTCCCCCTCGGAAGTTATTGATTTGGCCACAGGATGAAAAACAACAACAGGCAAAAAGTCACCTTCCAAATATGCCAAATTGAATGCCTCCGCCCTAAAGATCTTTGGAAGAAAGACACAGAAAAGGGGCACCAAGGAGATGATCTTAGCTCTGTTTTACAGCTGGAGACCTGAAGCTGGGAGCTGAGATCCCCATAGTAGTGGTTTATGCAAGACCATGGGCTTACCCAGCCCAGTGGTGGGGTACAAGCCAGACCCCTCCACCAAGTCCTGCTGCGGTGGGTCCCTCACACAGCTACACCTGAACAGGAGAAAAATGATAATTTGTGCATGGAGAGGAGATGTTTCTCAGCTTTCAGGCTTCCTAGCTGGAATCATTCCTTGAGAAACAAACGGCTGTGAAAAGGGCAGGGCCAAGAGGCGGGTTGTCGGACACCATGCAAGAACAATTTGGCCAGCTTTCTGTTACACCAGTCTGTTGCTGCACAGATACACATGCCCACTCATAAAATCAAATGCCAACAGATTATACGTCCTTCCAAACAGGAGCATCAACAAATATATGGAACTCGATCTTGGATTAGAAAAACCCACCAGTTTTTCCTCTCCCTGTAGGCATACGCATACACATGCACAAGTCTGTGTAGACATCCAGCTGTGGTGCAGTACACTACAAAGAAAATGTGTAAGTGAAATTGTTATATCTAAAGTAGCACGAACTCAAGAGACACATATCAGCAGCTCCCCAAATTCCAACGCCGCCCCGGCTGCATATCTGCATCCCATATATTTTCAGACTCATCGTTACAAATCATCGCAATCTGCAATCATTCCCTTAAACTGATTTTAGCCAGATTAATCTTATTTCTTCTTATTAGACACATCTTTCATGCAGAGTGTAAAACAATAATCCTCTTGTAATGCTCACTGGCATCGGCTCTCATCAGAGACGGGCGGAGAATTGCGGTTAATGGCAATAAGGGAGAGCCCGCTCGTTGGGTGCCAGTGCCTCGCAGGGCTTTCTACCTGCCTGCTGCAGGACTGGAATCCATGAATTTCAAAGCTGCTTGTGTCTTTATAGTCATTATGGAGGTACCTCTCAGCCAGTACCCATTAACAACAACTATAACTTTTTATGAAGAAAAATGTCGGTACCATCTGGAATTCCCGGAGAGAGGAAAACCTGTGGACTTGTCTTCTGCAGCATGGCAACCCTTGTCATTATGACCAACACCAAAGCAGGCTGCTACTTTATCATTTTCACTTCCACTCATTGCGCTGTTTGCTCACTAATGTGTGTTGGAATACGTGGATTTTGGTGTTTGAAGGGCAGGATTTTTCCAGCTGTTTCACCTCTTACTGGCTGGCGGAGCAGCAGCGGCACACTGGGAAGCACTGTTGTTCAGTCTGCTCTGCCCCGGCTCCGGAAAGTCCTTGTCTTCCCCCGACCGGTTGTGACTATGCAAATAACAGCACTGTTTTTGACCACTCAAAAGATTAAGTCTGGCCTTGCATTACACAATTTCTTTAATTACAAAAATCATAATCGAGTGAAAGTGTGTTATCAGGCTTACTAACATTCTTCAGGCAGTGAGACAGCATTTTTATACGAGATGCAAGGGGACAGATTTCCTGACAACACCGTGCTTCAATCTTTCTAACAGAAAGCCCAAGCTAGAAAATTGTCCAGTATCTATTCCCAGTCAAGTGGGGGTATTTTTCCTGAGATAAAAGGCAAAGTGTTCCGTTAAAACCAGTGGTATTTAGCCTGTGAAAGTGTGTTATAGATCAGCCATTTCAGCCTTCCAGTACTACCTGATATTTACAAGCACAGGTTTTAAAATCCGTACAAAGATCTTGCAAGTCCTTTTGCACCTGTCCTTGCTGGTGCACTCCGGAATGGGCGTGCAGAAACACAGCTTGCGTTCTGTAGAGATGAACCTGGAAGTGAAGACCCAAAATACACTGCTTGGCTGAAGGGATATGAGGAGGGCAGAGATGCAGTCGAGATTACATCAAATGTCGAATGTTTGCCCTATTCAAATGAAAATTTGCCTTTTTTTCTGAGCTCCAGTGTCCTGAATGAATAAGAAGAAGTCTTTTTTCTGCTCTGAGTTCTCTTAATGGCCATTTTAATGACTGTCTCCTCAAGTTTACAGCCAGCTGCCTAATTACCAAATGCCAATATTTATGAAAGCCCAGCATATACAGTGATAATGACACAATTCAGTATTTATTGGGAGCACATTTTTCATAAATACGAACACTGAGTAATCACAATAACTACTCTCTTGGTACTCTCACTAATTTCAGAGGACAACAAGCAAGATTTCCTTGAAACTTAAAATTTGGAGACTATTCACCCCTTGTCCTTTCAGTCACTTCAGACCCTAGCAGCAGTAAGAACGAATTATGATTTCCTATTCCTGAAAAATCATTGCTGAACCGATGGGGTGAGGGATATTTTTAAGGTGCTGTGATTGGTTTGCAGGTGGTGGGGAGCCTGACAAGGCGAGCGGTGGGAGGGAATGCTCCGTCTTCCGCACAATAGCCCGGTGATTGGGACAGCGTTTGGGGAGGGAGGAGAAGACGTGGGCAGAGTCTCAGACTGCCTGTGCCTCTCAAAATTCTCCTTTTCTTGCTAGCAAATGCCAAAGTCTCTGCTTAGAAAATTACTCAAAAGCCGAGGCACTGCTTGATTTTAGGGCCTGTGAGATGAAGCCGGTGTTGAGAGCAAAGAGGTTTCTCCAAGACTTAGATGACTCAAATGCACCTACGCTGAGGTTTTAGTGGAATTTAGCCAGTGAGCATTGGATCCAAAACCCTGTGAGGATGGGGCAGGACAGACATTATGGAGGGAGGGACTGCACTGGCAAACTTTGTTTCCATGTAGTAAGGGAAAGATTGCAAATTCGAACATTAAGGAAGCCGTTCCTGCCTACTGACTTCTGTACTTCCATGTTCAGATCACAGTTGTATTCACCACATAATTGCAACCAGTGGACAATCTCAAGTTTTCATCTTATACAACAAAAAACTCTCTACTATTACGATGTTTTCTAATCCTAGAAATGATGGTAAAAAATATGTCAGTAGCTCACACCATTTCCTGCAGAGCATGTTTCCCTAAGACACGCTACAAAGCAATATTTATCCAAAGTAACGAAAGGTGTAAATTAAGTTGAATGAAGTTGAATCAAATTGAGGAAATATTCATTCTGCCTGGGAATGACCACACAGATATCTAATGCAGTTTAAATAATGCATCCTAAATGTTTTCCTCTAGGTAATTTGATTGCTGTTCCTGACCAGTCCTACGTAATACTCAGATGTTTTCTGCTGGAGCATTAACCAGGCTTGCATTTAGGAGTCTGCTCTGAAGAACTGAAAAAAAGATTCCACCGAATCCGCTGGGCTTTGCAGCAGACACCCAGCTTGCAGGGCTGGCTGAAAAGAGCCCATGGAGCGGAGGAGTGGCCTGCCCTGCTGTAGCATCACCACATGACATAATGCAGAACATCCACATGATGTCAGTGCGAAGGCTCATCTGGTCCTGCTTTCTCTCTCCCGTGCATGCCATTAGGGCACAGGAATATAAGAACAAAGGAGTGTATATTTTCTTTTCTGTGTTTGGAGGGGGGGAGGTACAAAAGTAAAGGAGGGGGAACCATCTCTGTATACCTCTAAAGCAATAGGAGAATCCCTGAACCTGGCTATAACCAGATGTTCATGTCTAGTAGTCACCAATGGACCACTCTCTCATGAATTTATTTTTCCCCTCTTAAACTTTTTATTCTAATTAAGCTCCATGTGAAAAGGCCTTTTGTCTAAATCCATTAGGCTTTAGCCTCAAGTATCTGTTGCGTTCCTTGTCCTCCCCTGGCTTTCTGTCCCCAAGAAGAGCAGTGGTTTTGGTATCTGAGGTAATAATAGCAGAAATGAAGCTTTTTATTACTGGAATTTGCTGGGAGGGAAGGAGAAGTTGATGAGATATCAATGATTAGTTGCCTAAAGAAAAGAAAGAATAATTAACAAATTTTCAGGAAGAGGGATATGTAATGGGCCAAGTGGAGTCAGGAGCCCTGTATTTCTGTCCAGTATTTGATCACCTCACTCAAACTCTCACAGTTCGTTTCCCAATGTGTGAAACAGAAACAGAAATGTGTCGCATAAATGACAACATGGACTACTATAATTAAAACTCTCCAATATTTTGAAGTTTTTGATTACAGTATAAAAGCCAAATACGTGGTGTTTCTTTGTCCTTACTGTAAATGGTTTGCTTGTATTGGCACTGTCCCTACTTAGATGGGTTAAATGATTACATATATATACATGAAAAATGATAAATTCTTATTGAATATACTCACAAGGAATTGTGAAATAGCAGTTACCAACATCTTTAGATCCTGCCCTTCTCTTCTGATTGATACTGGCATAACTTCTGATGCTTGATTTTCCCATGGTGCAAGTTTGCTCTTTTGCTTGATTTCTCTTTTGTCCAGTGAGACAAATAACTCGTGTGACTGGAGCAAGCTCATTTTCCTGTGCGAGGGTATGGGAATAGAAAATAAAAACTGGCTTCTGTTGAACAAAATGTACCTATACTTATGGTGCATATCTGAAAGCTTCATTAGCAGTGATCCATGAAAATAGATCTTTGACATGCAAGTGTGAAGTAGACCCTGAAACAGAACAAAAGGAAAGGGTCATATTTGCAAATACATATTAAACATTTGCAGTTGATTCCGATAGTGTTTGCTGAACAACAGCGCATGCAGATTTTGTTTTGCTGTGAAAGGCTGCTCTTCCACCACCTGATAGGAAGAATGAGTCAACAGTTAAAAAAATGACCCATTAAGCAACTGTTGTCATGAAACAGAAACGTCTCTTGCTCCTTAACTTTGAATAAAGCACGCTGAACAAAAGACACATATTTAAAAAAGTTATTTAGAAGACTGAATAATAACAACCTTGGATCTACAATTTTGTCTCTCTGATTCTCTCCCCACTCCTCCCCCCCAGCCAAAAAACCTCAACTGTTAGTCATGATGTGTTTTGGTTTCTTATTAACCTCCTTTTTCCAAGGCATTGAAGAGAGTTCAATGAGAGCCAATGCGAGTCTTGACACTGCCTGTGCCGTGCCTGTGCGGGTAAGGTGCATAGCCAGCAAGATAGCAGTAGGATTATAACGGGGAGGCTTCACTAATGGGTTACTGGCACAGTATGAAGGCTACATGAGATATTCACTGCTGACATGATGGTACTCTCCCAAGAGGGGCCATGGATTGAAAGAAAAGGAACACTGCCAGTCTGAAATCTAAGCTGCCCAGCCACGTACCCTGGTATGTGCCTGTCGACAGCTTTCTGCAAGGTTTTGTGAAGTTAGATAACATTTATCACTTATAATAAGCCTTTAAACAAATTCCATGCATGTAATGAAATAAAAGGATATGCCAAATCATTGTCCCCTCTTCAGCCTTGGCTGTGGCCATTTGGCAGCCACTGTTCTCTATCAGGGACATCATTGCCTAAGAGAAGGATGTGGCTGCTACCATGCCAGGCCCCTTCCTGGAGCCCTTTCTTCAAAAGGGGGCCCACGTGAGCCAAATGATGGAATGAAGCTGGGTCAAATAGGCACAATGCAGACAACACGTTCAGGACTAAAACCAATGCCGAAGCACCTGTTTTCCCTAACGCTGTATCCATCTCTCTTTCTCACTAAAGGATGTACATTTTAAGGAAACCACTTAAAACTTGTATGGATTTAGCCCTTCAGAAAGATAACCCCATACCCCAAAGGATGTGAGGGGGATCAGCTGAAGCACCTCTTAAACTCTTTTCATTATTCATTGGACGTCCAGGAAAACATTTTGACTGGTGTAATTCTATATACCCACCGGGCTGGTGCCAGAGGTTCCATTAAAGGGGTGCAAGGACTACCTGAGCTGCCTGCGTGGGGAGAGTGACAGCCCTGTATTAACCCTTATCGATCTATGCACATGAGAGAAAAGATAAAAGTACTCTCGGAGGAGCCCTAGCCTGTTGGTCTGTCTGCCCAGGGTAGGCTAAAACTTTAATTTACAGTAACTGGAGCTGAAGGCACTCAGGGAATCAAGCCAAAGATGTTAATTTGAGGACAGGATTCCTGCTAATCTTGGAATAATAAACAGGCAGCTTGCTCTGAGTTCCCTATCCCAGACTTGGAGGGAGAAAGAGGGAATCTGCTGTACTAGCATACAGAGTCTGGAATTGGGTAAACCAGAATGAATAAAGGCTCATTTTTGCTATACATTAAACTCTCTGCCAGTTGAAGCAGTTTCTTCCCCAGCTTCAACACCGGCTCTGGCCAGCTGCCCTGGCCCCAGCCTGCTCCCTCACCCCCGCTCATACCCGCTGCCCCAGAAAGCCTCCCAGGTTTTTGTCAGTGCTCATCACCTACTCCGCATCCTCGTTTGAAACAAAATTCGGGAATGAGGCAGCATGCTGATGTACGTAGTCACCGATTAACTGGATTCACCCCAGATGGGCTGCGGACTTGCCCCACGGTGACCCCATAGGAGTCCATATCAGGGAACACATACGCACGTACGATGAAGGAATGGAAAGACCATCTGAATGAACTTCAGAGGCAGCGTTTGCATTTTCTAGGGCTCCCTCTGTTCCAGAGAAGCCCAGCATTTCTTTAAAACACTGTTTTGTATGCATTCAGGGTCACTTTCATTAGGCCTGTTAATCCCCCAAATTAATTTATATTTACCTATTTTTGCCTCTTCTTGCAGCACTGTCATCACAACTGCTTTTTAGTTTATGAAAATACAAGGAAAAGGCATTTGTGTATATGCAGAAAGAAACCTTCCAACTAAGATTTGTATTGAAAACAGAGAAGTTCCCTGATTTTATTGCATGTAAGATCAAGGCAGTGACGTGGCCTCGTTGCTTTCATTTCTTTTGGCTTTTTTTGTATATGTTTAATGGTTTTCTTCACTTTCTTAGAGGAAAAGACCTGTCTCAAAGACACAAACAGTATAGGCAGATATATCTGAAAGGAAGCCAGCCAATATTCAGGTACCATGTACCCCGCTTAAATCCTGAAATTAGTGAGATCCCAGCAGTCCAATTGTTCCTGGATTTTTCCTCCAACAGGGTGGGGTGAAGTGTCTCGGACTGCCATGGAAACAGGCTGGGTAGTGTTGTCAAAAGGAATAAGAATTCGATTGTACAAATAATCTGCAGTTAACGTGAATATTGCTCATTGCCAAGGTATAAATGTCATACTGCATAAGAAAAAAAAGTTTCCAGCAGATGTTCCTGTAATCCTATTTACTGCTTCTATACTATTTCCCCCCAGTCACATAACATGAGTTTTCAGTGTTTTTCATATATTGGAAAAAACTTTAATGAACACAATGTAAGAAATAATTCATCACAGGCAGGAGAATGGAGTAGATGACCTAAATGATTTCCAATTCCTACTGGTTCTTTGTTGTACTAAATATGTTCATAATTAGAGGACAAAAGAACAATTATTCTGATGTAAAAACATCCATGTTATGTGTTAGAATAGTAAAAATAATTTGGTAAAAAGTCATGCCCCAAAATTAAATAATTATATTGTACAAAAACTGTGCATCAGCCAGGCTTGGCAAACAGCTCTCCATGTGGGAAGCTGTGCCGGAGTGTGCCCTGGCCTAAGCACACTACATTTCTCGGGGCATTTACTCTATGATTTCCTTAAATATTAACTAAATACTGTTTTTCTTCCTTGCTTACTGAACACAAATTAAATCCACAAAAAGCGCAGCTTCTCATATTCACAGGGCTGTTGGTTCTCTCCTTCCCTTCTTCCAGCCTGGGGTTTGTTTAGCTGTAAATTTAAAAAATCTCTTCCTGGGAAATCATCCTGACAATAAAAAGAGAGAGAGAGAAGCAAGGCAATGATTTGGCTTTTCTAAAAGAAAACCAAAGTGGAACACAAAACATTTTAACCCTGGATGTGGTAGGTGTCCTCATGAGTTAGTATTGTGAAAAGAAGACCATTATTTTTCACGCTAACTCTCTCTTAATTTCCCAACGGGAGGGTATAGGCAACTGTTCCTATTTCATATATTTACTGGAGGTGCCTAAATTGCTCTGGAGAAAGGAGGACCAGTTCGAGCGATGGTAACAGGCCGGTCATCGTCAGGTGCCCCGACTCCAGGATGGCGATGAAACAAGCGGAAACAAGCCCGTTGTACCCTGTGCTGCCGGGTTTGTGCTCATGAGTTTGTTTGTAGCAGGCTGAAGGGAGAGCTTGGCCTTGCCAACTTTCCAACTTCTTCACGGAGAGCGCGAGCCTGTCTCTGCCACTCAGTCCCGAGGGCGAGCTGTCCCCCGCCATCGGCACCGGGGTTTTGCGCGTGATTCAGTTCATGTTTATGGCATATGCAATACAGCCCAGTTTCCTTTAGCCACTTCTCAACAGAACCAGTAGAAAAGACTTTTACAGGTTTCTTCATTCTGTAAATAATTGTCACGAACTCTTTATGACGCATTTTTCTGTAACACTTCCCAATAAAATAGAATATTTTTATCAAAGAACTTAATGCCTGAAAAGTTATTCTAATGACCTTTCAATAAAGTATTTTTGTAATCAAAATATTTTTTACCTTTGTTAAATATCAGGATTAGATTTGGTCTAAAAGTCAAGTTAATAATTTAAAAACAGTCTTCCAGGAAGTAAATCAAAGCTAAAAGATAGATGGAAGTTAGTGGAAGCTGTAAAGTAAAAATGCTGCCAATGGAAGTATGAGAGCTTCCATCAGAGGCTATTATAGTCTCTGATACAATGTAGCATACAAATATGTATTTAAGGGTTTTAAAATGTGGATTATTAATCTATAATTGCTATCTTTGATGTAAGTACAGTAAGTATTTGTTTAGGAAATATTTAAAGAGGATAATGTTATGTACAGAGGACAAACTTCAGTGTCACAATACACAGCAGCTTTCACTCGCAATCCGTCTTACATTATTGGATTAAAAACTGGCATTATAATACATACACCAGGTAGAGGGAGTCCTGAAGTAATTTTGGCAATAAATGAGTAAAGGTACCAATATTTCAATCAGACTTTACTGAGAAAGACACAATTAAGCAGACTAAGAGTTTATAAATCTTCCTTTTTAGATGTCATGGACTATCTTTAAAAAAGGTTGACATTATGTGTCATTAATTTCTACAGATGAGGTAAAATACTGATCCCTCTGGAAAAAAAAATTAAAAATTAAAAAAATGAGTCCATGTTGGTGCAGGTTTGGGGAATATTTCATGGCTGGTTTAGCTTCTCGTGCGACCGCCAGCACCACTACCGTTCCCCTGGAAAGGAACCCAGATCCAGGCTGGGACACGAACCCAGAGCCTCCAAGCTGAGCTGCAAACATCCCAGGATCTGAGCCATACAAACACGCATAAAAACCTGGGAACAACATTTGCTGCATGCTCCTCTGCCGTACCTACCTTTCATACTTAGTAATTTGAAAGCAGTGGGAGTTCTGTGAGGAGGATATCTGAGAGCAGATTTTGGTCCCTGGGCTATTTGTTTTTTGAGTTGAAAAGACTAAAGTGGTTGCAGTAGTATAATATACACATCACTTGTCAAATTTAGATCAAAGCAGCTTTAGTTGTATGAGAACAGAAAATGTCTGAACTTGGCAAACTCCTAGTTTTCCTCCAGGGATACTATTATGTTCGTCAAAGAGTAACTTCACAAGACACACTTTCAGCTGCCACCCACTCCCAAAAATATTGCAGCCTCCTTCCTTTCTTCCTAAAAACGATAGAATGGGGCTTTTTTCAGCCCTGGCCATCCTCCCCATTGCGCGGAGCAGGGGAGCTGTGCCGTACCAGTCCTTCAGCCTGGGGACGGGGCGAGTTGCTACCGGGGGATCTCCCTTCTCTACTGGCCCAAATGGTGCAAGGAGCAAGCTCACAAGCAGGAGACAATAACGGAAGCATATGTCTCCCACTTTTTTTCTCTTTTTCTCTTTTTTTTTTTTTGGTCACTTTGCAGCTTCCTGTGAGCACTTAACATGCTTAAATATTTGCAGGTAGCTGAATGTTTTGTTCATGTTGGTGTTTGCCTAAAAACTTGGTGTTTTGCCAAGATACAGATCTAACCAACAGCCATCACTGTCTGTGGGAATTCTGATGGGTTTTTTGCACTTTGAAAATATTTGACAATTAAACATGATTTACTCTGAACTGTAGCATTTTAGTTGAGAACTCAGTCATTATTGTATGGGACAAGCACTACTTCTGATATATATCTCCTGATTATATGACCAAGGATACCCTCAGTACCTTGGTCTTTTTACCAAAAGATGTGACGTTCCATGGAAGACGTAATTCATGTACAGAGTTTGTGCAGAAAAAGTAAAATACTCATCTAGCTTTCAGGGAGCTGCTGCTCTGCTTCTGGCTTGGAAGACAAAAAGGGAGAGCAAAGAAGTATGCTTTACCCGGCGGGACAGAAGAGATTAAATAGCCACTCGCTGGCCATGTTTCCCAGAATACAAAGGGAAGACTGACAGCCCGTGCCGACATTCAAACCTCATGCCATTGCTGAAATTTGCCAGTGCAATCCTGCCGAGCACACCTTGCTCCGTTAAACTCGACTCACTGAAGGGAATGTCAGCTAACCAGCTGGGGATT
>NW_010553837.1:5577-15795 GCF_000687285.1 Phaethon lepturus | reverse complement strand
TGGGAGGGTATTAGTTTGTTTTTTTGTTGGGGGGGGGGGGGGGGCAATAACTAATTAATATTTGAGGACCGAAAGGTTTTGTTTTTAAGTAACTATTACAACCTATTTTATTACAACCTATTTCTGCCTGGGCAGGAGGGGGTGAGAAGTCCTGAGCACCTGAAGCAAGGAAGAACGGAGTTTTTCCACAGCGGCGTTGTGCCCAAGACCGCGGAGCTCGGTTGCCCACACAGAGCAGATATTCATGGGCACCACAGGCAGCAGGACAGTGCTCCTGCCTGCTTCGTGAGCCGCCTTCCTTTTCCTGAATGTTATCTTCATTTCCACTACTTGCTATTTCCTCCTTTTTTTTGCTCCCTCTTTGCTCCTTGCTATGAATCAATATGCTGCTCGAACCTAAATGTCAACTGATGAAGACATGTTATGTATATCTTCTCAGGACTTTAATACCACAGGAACAAATGTGGGACACTTGGGCAGATCGATGTTTTGCACCTGCAGCCCCATGCCAGTAAGTGACTGCTTCGATGGAAGATGTATTGAAAATTTTAGTATGGATATGGATGGAAAGTGGATTGTCTTTTAGGAGAGAGTGCTACTTTACTCAAACCTGATACACCACAACTGTCTCGAGGGTTAGGGCACATCTGGGTAGTGTCGCAATTCTTTAACTGCCACAGTACCCATGTGTAGTTTTTACTCAGAAGTTAAAGTCCTTTCTTTTCATTCACTGCATCCATTAGGAATTGAGTTGAACTATCTGTTTTTTTCTGCTATAATCAGTTCTTGCTGGGGGAATACAGGAACCCGAGCCTTTTCCTGAGGCTTAGGGACTTCTCTCAACTTTGAAAATACATGCTTGCAGCTTTAGGGTTACAAAGTGTTCTCATTTATAAGCCTAATTTCCAATCCCTGACTGACATTGTCAGGAGCAGCATGGCCAGCAGGTCGAGGGAGGGGATTCTGCTCCTCTGCTCTGCTCTGGTGAGACACCACCTGGAGTCCTGCATCCAGCTCTGGAGCCCTCAGCACAGGAAAGACATGGACCTGTTGGAGCAAGTCCAGAGGAGGGCTGCAAAAATGATCAGGGGGATGGAACACCTCTCCTGTGAGGACAGGCTGAGAGAGTTGAGGTTGTTCAGTCTGGAGAAGAGAAGACTCCGGGGAGACCTTATAGCAGCCTTTCAGAGCTTCAAGGGGGCTTCTAAGAAAGATGGGGACAGACTTTTCAGCAGGGCCTGTTGCAATAGGACAAGGGGTAATGGTTTTAAACTGAAAGAGGGCAGATTTAGACTAGATCTAAGGAGGAAATTTTTCACAGTGAGGGTGGTGAAACACTGGCCCTGGTTGCCCAGAGAAGTGGTAGATGCCCCATGCCTGGAAACATTCCAAGTCAGGTTGGACGGGGCTCTGAGCAACCTGACCTAGTTGAAGATGTCCCTGCCTCTTGCAGGGGGGTTGGACTAGATGACCAAGGTCTCTTCCAACTCAAACTATTCTATGATTCTGTGAGATAACCGGGAATGCTGAGGGTGGCAGCATGGGGGACAAGTGCAGGATGCCCTCCGCAGCCTGCTCCCATGCATCGCTGTCTCTGGCAGCAGCTCACACCGACTGCGAGAGCCACAGGCAAATCTTTGGACAAGTGCTGTACTGCCTGACGGCCAGGGAAGTTGCTCGCCAACTTACACTTCTCTCCTGTTCGTCTTCTGGGAAATGCCTCATTTCTTCTTCTGCTTCAGGTGGAAACAGGGAGAAGCTGTTTCTCCTGTGCTGCAGAAGGATCTCCGCTGTCCCCTTGCCTTCTGGGAGAGCTGAGCCCAAGGCACACCTTGATCAGTGCTCACTCCCAATACAATTGACTCATGGACCTGCTGGGAAGTGAGTAGGAAATACAAGGATAACCCAGGACATACTGAGCAGGAGGAATGATTGCTGTTTGCTCTGTGTGTGTGTGTGAATGTATATACTTTCTGGTGGCTTTTTTAATCCTCTACCTCTAATCCTCTCTGTAAGGGAAAACACGGGCTTGACTGCTGCAGATTTCCTTCTTGCACACATGGAATCAGGAAGAGAAACCCCTCCTCCAAGGCTCCTCCATGTGACATTATGCCATCCATCATCACCGCTTTCTCATTTCCGAAGACCTTCATTCCACCTGTCAACGTGTGCAGCCTCTCTCTTGGGTGAATCATCCCCCAGTCCTTTGGTGGTCTTGCAGAGCTCAGAGCCAAATTGCAGTTGTTACTTGAGAGCACACTAGGGTTTTACAAGCCTGCTTACCCTGAAGAGGCATAAATGAATCTATACAGTCTATAATACAGATAGGCAGTATTTCTTTGTGGATCAAGCATAGAAGGAAGCAAGGGGTCTCTCAACTTAAAGAGCTTACCTTTTTTTTTTTTAAGGTAGTCACCCTGGAAAACTGTTGCATCTTCTCACCTGGAAGAAAAATATGGTACCTCCTGCTCTGTTTTTCATATACGCATGAACTTTTAATTGACACCAGGATGTAACAGCCTACAGAGAGACTGATTAAGTGTTCAGAAAAATGAAAACCATAAGTCTAGACTGCAAACTCTTGGATCTGGAAATCAAATGCGTGCATGGATGACTCATTCTTATTTTCCTGAAAGAAAACTCTGCTCTTCCCTTTAACTAAGTTTTATGAGTAAAACCCTTCTCACTGTGTGTTCAGCACAGACTATTTGAAAGATCTTGAAATGTGTCATGTATTGGCAATGTATTCTGAGCAATAAAATATGCACAAATTCATAAGCACCATCCTCTCAAACTTTTTCTGTCCAAATCTCTCACAGAAATCAATGTAAAACCTTGTCAAGGCAGGTAAAATAAGACATAGTGGGTCCCAAAGAAAGAAATACCATTCGCCTTTGGCCCTCTGTATCTTTTTGGCCTAGCTTAAAATCAGCCAGTGAGGTTTTTATGCTGTATGTGACTTTGGATAGGCTGTAGGTAGACATATACAGCAGCTCACACCTCAAACCAACAACCAAAATAACTTTTGTATCTGTGAAAGGACCTCTGAACACATTTTCAAGATACACAAGGCGCTTTTTTTTTTTTTTTTTTTTTTTGCAATCATACTAACCTGTTTTTTATGTGTTAGAGTGTTTGGACAGCAAGGGGAATATTACATTATGTCCCTTTTCAAGAACCATAAATTGCATAGCCTGTCTGCCAAGTATAAGATGCAAGTACTGTGAATTTATCATCCATTTTCTGGCTTTGGCACCCATCTGTCATGTGAGCATGGGTAAGTCCCTTCAGTTTGTGCCTCTCTTCATCTCCTGTGCAACCCGTTTGGATAGCAAGCTTTGCAAGGCAGTGTTTCCTACTTACATACAACATGTCCACTCCACATCCCCATGTTAGCTGGAGGTTAATGGACATAGCATAAATTGTGTAAACAAATAACATATCACAATAATACACTTACCTGTTATTTCATCCCACTCCAAGTAATCCCATAGCTTGGCCTGCAGATATAAAATTTCCAGTGGTGATTAAAAAAATAATTTGGAGAGCTACACCTATATAGGCAATTATTTACCTCGCCATTATAGAAGGTTACTTTTTTGGTATAAGTTTCCATCTTTTCTGGCATATTGTGCTATGTCTGCTCTTCTGGAAGATGTCTGCCCCTCCTCTTGTGACTCTCCCACAATCAGTCACGGCTGGATGCTACTGCAGGCTTCTTGTCAGTCAAATTATACCACCACAGATGTCCTAGGTTTTTTTCTTCCATGGATGATGTAGATAATAAATACCTGTTTGCCTCCTGACCTTGATGCTTCTTCCATTATGTTGGGAAGATAATGGGATGATGTCCAGTCTCTGTTAAGGCACAAATTATAACTGGTAACATATCCTTAGGTAATGTCTTAAATAATGTAATCCAGTAACAGGGAAAGCTTTGATTACCAGAACAGAGGTCATGATTTAGGCTCTATATTGAATAAAGAAGGAGGACAAACTACAGATCACTATGTTAGTGATCAGCATATAATGACCTTTATTGCTGGGTAAAAGACTGGTGCATATTGAACTGGTCAGCATTCAAGAAGCTCCAGTTTCGGCAGCAGACCTGTAGGAAATAACATCAGCATGGCAGTGATCAGGCTTAGTTCTATTTGGCTTCTCCAAAATGTTCTCATTAATTAAGACAAAAATGTATGAATTTTGCTATGATAGATAAATGGGCATCCAAAACCAACAAGGTGTCCAAAAACTTGAAACTGAGACTTATTTTAACAATCTTAAAATTTATGCCTTTGAAATAAGGGGGAAATTCTTAAACATGCTTTCGTCTTCCTAGAAGTGACTGCTCTGTTTTGTCTGGATTGACCCTAGCGTGATTATTTTTCATCTTGATATTGCTGTCAGCAGGAGGCTGGAAAGGCAGAACTGTTCTCCATGGGATACAGAGGAGATGGGAACTGAAGGCCACTATGTGCTTCAGGCTCTCTCACGTGGTTTGTCTCATAGTCTCACAGCAGCCCCCACACCCCAGATTGGATGTGGGACTTCAAATGGTGCCACGCATCCAAAAGTAGAAAAATTTGGGAACAGCTGACATAGATAAGGGGTAAAAATATGGCAGCAGCAGTTTTGGGGTAATGGTCAGCATAATGGAGCTGAGCTGGAGGTCATGCCCACCTGCTCCACCACCTTTCAGGAGTGCAGGTAACTGCACTGTTCAGTGTTTTGAGACAAAACAGGTCTTTCTGTTGCTATTGCCACTGCTTGAAGGGGCAGATTAGAGAGTTGGAGGCATGTCTGTAGGAAGCTACTAAAGCAGTTCTGGCCTCTTCAGCTCCACACCCACTAGGCAGATGAGTTTACCTTAAGGCACATGTGGGACCTGAAGGCACATCTGGAGGTGGAAGAGATTCTCCAGAACAACTCTCTACATTTATCTCAGAGGAAGAACTTGAGCCATGTGAGAGCATCTCTGTTTAGTTCTACGGGTTTTTGTGGAGAGAGTGATACTTGTAACAAACACTACCAAATGGGCATTTTCCCTTAGAGCAAATGTCTGCACTATGCTCTAGATGGAGGCACCCATGCTGTAGCCCTTCAACGGCATCTGAGGACAGGTTCTGACATATCACAAAAAGAGAAGATCATTTTTGGTCATTATTCTCCAATATATTCTTCAATAACCAGATTTGGTCCTAAGCTACTATTGCTCTAGATGTCCCTTCTTTGATGTGGGCAGGACAAGCAGTAAGAAAGTGACAATTGCTCTTTCTTTGGATTGATGCTAACATCTTCCTCCAACATTTGCAGTTTATTACAATTTGTATCTTCTTTTTGTTGATCCATCAGTTTGAGGCGATGGCTGGAAATGAATAACCATTTCCCTGCTTTGCGTTACCACTGCATCCCCAGCTTTAAGAGGATTCTCTCCCTTTCATGTTTAGATCTGGTATTACATTTTCTGCTTTATTCATCCTTAAAAGACCAGAAACCTTTCCTCCCCACTTTTTAATTTACTTAGAAAAAGCACATTAATTAAACAGTTAAATTTTGTTGGGTGAAGTTTATGCATGTTGTTTATTTAGCTGGAAGTTTATCTGGCTGTCAGAACAGCTCACTGGAGAGATCACAATTTGATAACAACACTGGTCAACCAATGTGACCTTCCACAGGACCACCTGTGGTGGACCTTATGAGCCAGCCTGTAGCTCTTATCCCTGCCTTTTCTGGCATGATTTTATACGCTACTGCACCTCAGGCACACAGTATGTAGCTTCTGTCAAGCCTTCAAGAGATCAGCAGTGTGATTCAGAAAGTGCTGATAAACATAGAAGATATGACTCAGAGATGCTCATGTTACCTCTTCTTCTAAGGTTTCCAGGGCTGTAAACAAGGGAGGACTGGAACGACCAGACGCTCAATTTATGGAACACTGAAAAGGTCAAGATATTGTAATATGCTGTGTTGCACTGAATATATGGGATATTAAAATTCAGATGCTTCATTCCTAGGAAAATAATTGAAGAGGCACAAATACAGAAGCACAGACTTCCACTCTGGTAGCAATTACACTAACAAATGGATCTACTCCAATTACACACTCTGAGAGACAGATTCTTGTGTGATACTATTTGGAGGTTTTATTAAGGTTTAGTTGTTAAGCTTGAGCAGATGAACTTAACCTGATGACAGTTTGGGATGAGAATTTTCCTTCTTTCCTTCTCATAAATGAAATTATGAGGAAACATTAACAGTCTGATCAACCTCTGCTAACCTTTTAACTTCAGCAGTTGATGTGACAATGTCAGGAGCTTCTGTTAAGATCTCTTTACATCTTATTTTTTTTCTCTCCTTTCTGATCCTCAGTTTGCACTTTACATTTCATTTGTTTTACTGGGGTGAGGAATTCTGCCATTGACTATTGGTTTTATTTTGACAAGTCTTCTTCATTAATTTGATATACAGAACCCCAGAAATTTAGCTAGGAGCCATTTTGGTACAAGAGAAAGACCAGGTTTCTGGTCTGTATGCTCCTATGTCCCTTACAGGCTTTTGAGGAAAAAACCTTTCTCCCAGGGTGTGATTTTTAGATAAATCTCTGGTCATCACTGTATCTCTAAGTGACTCTAAGTTATGCACGTTGATTTTGAAATCCGTGCCCAAATCTGGACCCAATGTTACAGCTGAGGATGCAGCAGGAACACGTGGAGCAGAAAGACTATTACACGTACCTTACAGAAAATACTCTTGTCTGTACACCTCTCTCAGCGTTTGCTCAAACTAAGCACTAAAGACCACAAACCTCTATATGCAGTGGAACTCAACCATTTCAAAGGGAAATAAATCTGCTAGCTGTTCTAGAGAAAGGATCCAGGCATAACTGCAGGAGAAATGAGGAAGGTGATGTCTGTTGTTTGTCTTCAGTTACAGAAAGAAATAAGACCTGCCCCAAATTAGAGGAGAAGCTGCTGTCCTCTTTCACTGTAACTACAAATAAACACAGATGAAGGAGGTGGGAGAAGGCTTTGATCCCTGATAAGCTGAGAAAGTTGAAACAGCAAGGGCTTAAAATAATGCAGAGTCACACTGTTAAGAAATTGTCCTCTTTCCAAATGTAATGCTATGTTAATGATTGATGATATGTCCATCTGTACCAAAGGGGATGTCCTCCAGGTATAGCCTGCTAGAAGTCACTGTTGGAAAGCATTTTGTTCTTCACCAGTACCCTGCAACTCATTAGCTGCCGTACAAGTAACCCTTAGTGTCTCTTGCTGCTACCACCACTTCCCATCTCATTGTTTGGGTGGCAGAAATCTCACGCCAAATGCCTAAGGTCTGGAACAAAGCACATATCTTCTTGTTGATTCATGTTTCATCGGTACATGATTCATGTTTATTTGCTGTGAATTATCACCACTGATTGTAGGTAGCTTTGCCTGCACCCAAGGGCTGGGCTTTTGGAAGAGGGTAAAGCACTTCTTGTAACTTGAGCACCAGAAACACCGCAAGAGGAATGCTTGTTGGAATTGTAGGGCACTCCATAATCGTCTTCTAATTGCAGTCACGTTTCAAGAGATACTAAAATATCTAAAAAGTTGTCCTTACACATCCTACAGGTTGGGGCAGTAAACCTGTAAGGTGCTCAGAAACGTTTGCCAGAATATTAGCGTTAAAAATACAGACAATCAGAAGATATCCCAGTCAGCTGAGAACCAAAGAACTGAAAGATTAATAAAGGAAGTAAAACCATGTCCATGTCTCCCCAGGATGTTTTCTGATATCCATGGCAGACCAGTGAACTTGACAGAAACATATTTATGTCTGCCAGGCAGATCCAGTTATGGGAAAAAATTCTGTTTGCCCATGAAAACTCTGTTTTTAGTCAGAAAGCTGTAGAAGCTCATTTCTAATGTATATAAGCTCTTCTGTAAACGTTACAAAATCACTCTTCAGGGTACTTTTGCTCTGTGTTACAGGAAGCATATCTTTTATAATGCTTTCTTAATGCTATATTTGTGATATAACTGTTTTGCAGTGTTATTTAAACTCAAGTAATTTGGTTTTCTTCTGGTTTATGTTTAGAAATTTGGGGGCTGGGTTTTTTTGGCATTTGAAAACAAGTCAGCTAGAGCGTTGTGCCGTCTGAGGTTGAAAGTAACAGCATGGAGCCAGAGAGGGCCATTCAGCAGCCAATTTGTATCCCCAGTTGGGTATCCCTTCAGTTGAATGCAGCTGGTATAAAACATACAGGGTCTGGGGCTAACGGAAACAGCAGAAATTAAGCAAGTGAACTTTCTAGAAATGCTTAAACTATAAAAAGAGTTGAGCATGCTGTTGAAGAAGCTGTGAATTTGGCTCAGGGGACTGGACAGCTTTTCCCTTCTTCAGACTCAGATGTCACTTGCTGATATACGAGGAACTGGATGTTTCACCCACTTTTTCCTGTGAAAAGACTGGTTTTAGATACTTTTAGTATTGCCCATTTCTGACCATTTAGGTTGTTTTGCAACCACAGTATGATAAAAACAAAATTGTTGAAAAAATCAGCTATATGTGAAAATAAGACTCAGAAAAAAAGATGCAGCTTTACCAGTATTAAAGTTTGTTGTGCACTTTCCTTTGAATAACTCCAGTTTTAGAGTAGATATTTGAAAATCAGTAGTGAAGTAATCAGAGATACATCCTTCACCATTCTATAGAAATCTCCCCACTTTGGGTCATTGTATAAGTCCCAGCTGCTCAGTAGAGTGCCTTCGCTGCCAACAGCTAAGGGTGAGGGTGTAGAAGATTCTGTCTTCACTGAGAAAACCCATTCCCAAATTTTCTCAAGCTATTAGATTTTGAAAAAACACATTTGCATGGGTGCTGCAGGGATGCCTCACATTTTAGCAGCTCTGTTTTCTGAGGGCTCAGTCTTCACCGTGTGCTCCTGAGCACCTCGCACCTCCGCAGGCTGGCGGCTGGGTCATGCCTTCCCCAACAGGGAACAGGTCATGATGATGCCGGCTAGTCAGGGCTCCAAGTCCAAGGTCAACCTTCCGCTGTGGCTCTGCTCCAAGGTAGTGCCAGTGTTGGAAATTAAGGAGGAGCCTTCCTCTTCTGTGTTCTCAGCAGCTCCCCACCTGCTACTTACTGGTGAAGTTTTACTGTGTATACTAATAAGGGGCATCAAAATGAAAAAATTTGCCTACAGAGCATGATATACACAGTATAAGACCATATCATGAGTAATTAGGAGAATACATATAATTGTGGAGATGCTTATTAAGTGAGCATCATCCAACAAGTACATCACATCTTATGAGCCCACTTAAGAGTATGGCTAGGCATAAGTGGCTGAATTAAGATGGGCAGGCAATTTAAATTGTGTCATTTCCTAATTCTGGAGTGCTTGACTTTGTAGTGTTCTTCTAACATAGATGTGTGTGTACACACATGTGTGAAAACAGGGGATCAATATGCATGATTTGCTTCCAGTGAGGAAGACCAACATGGGGCCGGAGGGATTCGAGATAAAGACAGTAACTGGGAGAGGTAATGGGCAAAACAGGGACTGAACAATGTCAGCGAGTGGAATGATTGTGGGGAACTTTGGTTGCTGTAATTGTGGTAAAGGGATGAGGGGTGGACTGTGTGTGTAAACTGTCCACTTTCGTTTGGTGTTGTGATAATGTTACTTCGATTTTGGCGTGGGGAATTCTTTTTTGTTGATGTGAGTGATGTTTGTGAAGGTTGTTTGAGGAATGTGGATTTTAACGATAATTCTTAAATATGTGATTCACAGAGGTAAGGGGTGGAATGTATTGGGTTTGTGTGGCAAGGTTTTGGTAGCAGGGGGTTTGCAGGGGTGGCTTCTGTGAGAAGCTGCTGGAAGCTTCCCCTGTGTCTGACAGCCCCAGTGCCAGCCGGCTCCAAGATGGACCCACCGCTGGCCAAGGCCGAGCCCATCAGCAATGGTGGCAGCGCCTCTGGGGTAGTGTATTTAAGAAGGTGGGGAAAAAACAAACCCTGTGCAATTGCAGCTGGAGAGAGGAGTGAGAATATGTGAGAGGAGCAGCCCTGCAGACCCCAGGTCAGGGCAGCAGGAGGGGCAGGAGGGGCTCCAGGTGCCAGAGCAGAGATTCCTGTGCAGCCCCTGGGGAAGCCCCTGGTGAGGCCGGCTGTGCCCCTGCAGCCATGGAGCTCCATGGTGGAGCAGATCTCCACCTGCAGCCC
>NW_010553837.1:0-5543 GCF_000687285.1 Phaethon lepturus | reverse complement strand
CCGATGAAGCTCCATGGTGGAGCAGATATTTACTTGCAGCCTGGGGAGGACCCGACAACGGAGCAGGGGGATGCCCAAAGAAAGCTGTGACCCCATGGGAAGCCCACACTGGAGCAGGCTCCTGGCAGGACCTGTTGCCCCATGGCGAGAGGGGCCCACGCTGGAGCAGGTTTGCTGGCAGGACTTGTGACCCCGTGGGGGACCCACACCGGAGCAGCCTGTTCCTGAAGGTCGGCACCCCAGAGAGTGGTCCTAGGCTGGAGCATGGGAAGAGTGTGAGGAGTTCTCCCCTGAGGAGGAAGGAGCAGCAGAGACAACGTGTCACGAACTGACGGTAGCCCCCATTCCCCATCTCTCTGTGCAGCTCAAAGAGGGGAGGTAGAGAAAATCGGGAGTGAAGTTGAGCCCAGGAAGGAGGGAGGGGTGGGGGGAAGGTGTTTTTAAGATTTAATTTTATTTCTCATTGTCCTACTCTGATTTGATGGGTAATAAATTAAATTAATTTCCCCAAGTTGAGTCTGTTTTGCTCATGATGGAAATTGGTGAATGATCTTTCCCTGTCCTTGTCTCAACCCATGAGCCTTTTGTTATATTTCTCTCTGCCATGGCCAGCTGAGGAGGGGAGTGATAGAGCAGCTTTGGTGGGCATCTGGCGTCCAGCCAAGGTCAACCCACCACAAAGGATTACAGTCTTTTGGGGATCATTCCTTGAGCCTTAAAGAAAGAGCTGTGGGTCTTGCAGACATCTTGGAGAAGAGAGGGTGATAAGACATGCCAATATGGCCAGGAGATCCACAGAATACAGAAGCTGTATCAGTATGCTAACAAATCTGGAGACTATTGCAACTAGTTGGGTCTTTTTTTTTTTTTTTCCGATGGGGAAACACTATTTCTCTCTCTATTTCCCTTCTGTATCACCCATGCAGAAGTCTTGTGAATTTGTCCATACCTGGTGTCACAACAAAAGAGTGGAAGTCATTTATCAGGTTACATCACCTCCTGTGAGATGTCCCTGCCACCCCAAAGCCGTAGTGCTTCATCCTCAGCTTCATGTGTCCTTGTAGATACCATGGCCATACTAGTGGACAGTAAGTCCAGTATCACACTGAAGAATGGGCCATACTTTCCTTTGAGAAATACAGACACCAACCAGTGATTTTTGTAATACCAATAGTGTACCCGCTGCACCACCGGCACCCGCTATCCCACCCATCCTGCGGCTTCCAGAGGTGCTGTCCTTCTCCTGCTGAGGCAGGGAGGGACCGGGACATCAGGGCCTGGCCTCGCACTGGGCTCAGCAGGCAACAAACTGGAAAATGTGAGGCAACCTTTCAGCTGACAGGGGCAGGAGAAGGTGGGCAGGCAGGAGAGCGTCACGCGAATAGCCACTGCAAGCAGTTGGGGGGATGTAAAATTGAAATGGAAAGGTGCCGCTGGGCTTCTGGTACTTGTAGATCTGGAACGAGTTGTGTAAATGTTGGTTACTTGTCCCATCCAGGTGCCTGACTCTCTTTGCAGAGTGAGCTCCCCGCAAGGTTCACCTGCGAGGTGTGAAATTCCCGAGCTTTACTAGATTATTCTCATTTAAACACTTTTTCAGATTCAGTTGTAATTTTCCCTTTGGACATGCAAATATGTGTCGTGTGTGACATCAGATTATGGTGTTTTCCACGCTGAGTAAAAAAGATTTTTGCATTTTATTTTGTACCACAAAATACAGAGAATATTCAGCATGGCTGAGTAACATTTTAAGAGGAACATTAGTGTCTGGAGTTTTCAAACTTTTAAATATTGCTGTAAAAATAAACTTTTGCTTTTAATACAGCATACTTTGGGGATGAAAAAGCGCACTCTTTTGTTATCACTCCACTCCAGAGCCTTATAAACAGTTTTTTGTCTGAGATGGGGATTTAGCATATGAAAGGTGCTAATGTATTTGACTAGCAATGTCTTATAAAACTTTATCGTTGGTAGGAGACTCATTTAGTTGTTGTGGTGAGGTCACATGTCACATGGCAATGTAATTTCGAATGGACTGAAAGCCCACAGTCATAATATATTAGTTTGCCTTTGTAAACTTGTCACGGTTTGGTCATTCCACTTACATGAACATATCTTAGCGAAGATAATTGATCGCATTTAAATACACAAGACAAGATACTGCAATTTCCAATTACTATATCACTGCAGTTATCCTAAACATCAATGAAATAAATTTACATTTAATCTCATGTAAATGACTTCAACACAGTTGTTTATACAGCATCATAGAATCATAGCATAGTTTGGGTTGGAAGGGACCTTTAAAGGCCATCTAGTCCAATGAGCAGGGACATCTTCAACTAGAGCAGGTTGCTCAGAGCCCCGTCCAACCTGACCTGGAATGTTGCCAGGGATGGGGCATCTACCACCTCTCTGGGCAACCTGTGCCACTGTTTCACCACCCTCATTGGGAAAAATTTCTTCCTTATATCTAGTCCAAATCTGCCCTCTTTTAGTTTAAAACCATTTTCCCTTGTCCTATCACTACAGGCCCTGCTGAAAAGTCTGTCTTTCTTATAAGACCCCTCCTTGAAGTACTGAAAGGCTGCAGTAAGGTTTCCCCGGAGCCTTCTCTTCTCCAGACTGAACAATCCCAACTCTTTCAGCCTGTCCTCACAGGAGAGGTGTTCCATCCCTCTGATCATTTTGGTGGCCCTCCTCTGGACCAGCTCCAACAGGTCCATGTCTTTCCTGTGCTGAGGGCTCCAGAGCTGGATGCAGGACTCCAGGTGGGGTCTCACCAGAGCAGAGCAGAGGGGCAGAATCCCCTCTTTCGACCTGCTGGCAACGCTGCTTGGATGCAGCCCAGGATATGGTTGGCCTTCTGGGCTGCGAGAGCACATTTCCAGCTCATGTCCAGCTTTTCATCCACCAGTACCCCAAGTCCCTCTCAGCAGGGCTGCTCTTGATCCCTTCATCCCCCAGCCTGTATTGGTCCTGGGGGTTGCCCCAATGCAGGTGCAGGACCCTGCACTTGGCCTTGTTGAACCTCATGAGGTTCACAAGGGCCCATTCCTTGAGCTTGTCCAGGTCCCTCTGGATGGCATCCCATCCCTCAGGCATGTCAATCACACCACTCTGCCTGGTGTCATCTGCAGACTTGCTGAGGGTGCACTCGATCCCACTTATTTACAATGTAAGTAACGTGGGGGATTTCAAAAATTTTCAAATTAATTCACAGACACTTTGAGAATACTTAAAATAAAACTTCTTGTATACCTTCTTAAATAAGGAACCATGAAGTTTTATATATTAAAGGTATAACTATGCACCTTTTTATTCTTCACCATGTGTTGTTAGTCACGTGTTTTGCAATTAAAGGAAAAACAGACAATGAATTAGACCTTTTCTCTGCAAAACTCTGAAAGTCATTGCAGAAAATCCTTGCTAATACGTAAACTGTTTCAAGATGCTTTCTCTGCCCTGGAATACCACTTCCTAGAGGACTAGAGGGCTGGTTACTGTTGGACCGTTGGTCACAAGCTCCTAAAACTCCTTGAGGTATTAAGGCGGAGTGGTTGAGCCTAAGAAACTGTAAAATGTGCCATCCATTTGCAAAACTTTTTTTGGAAAACAGCAGTCACAGCTGAGTCGTCAGCAAAGAGGAGGTGGGAGGCTCGTGCACGCTGCCGCCTGTGTCCGTACGGGGGCTCAGCACTGGCAGAGTGGCTGAGCAGATGCGGCTGGACCACCAGGTCTGATCTTTGTACTGGCGTAATGAAATTAAACTCCGCACCACGGTGAAAAATGTTATGCTGACAGAACCGTAGTTCTGTCAATATGAACTGCATCTACCTGAGAGGCCTCCGCCGGCACATCTCTGCTGGGTAAAAATGACACCTCTGAGCCAATTAACCTTTCAGGGAGAAGTCTTGCAGCATAGGGCCTGCCCTGATAACTCACTGCTCTGTGCCTTCCATGCACTGAAAGAGAGAACCTCCCCATGGAGGCTACACACCCCGTGGACTGTCTTTTCTAAAAGGTGTCTGTCACTTGGGATCTTCTCTTGTGGACTTATCGCTCCGTTACTGTGATTTTAAGACAGTCAACCTCCCTTTGTCCCACACCTTTATGAAGAGGCAGCCTCAGATGTCCCATTATGTTTTACTGTGTTTTGTAAACTATGGTCAAAATCCATCCTGTTTTATTCTGGTAGGGATGTTGCAAGTTATGGTATTGGGAAAACTGGGCTCCTGGACAACGTGGCTGTCAATCCCTGCCTTTTGGTCAGCCCTTTTAAATAGCCTTTGTTATTTCTTAACACAAAACTCTCTCTAGGCTGCTAGCTGCTGATATTTTTTATGCCTCTCGTTTTCTTAAATAGAAATAGCTAGCTGAAATGCCAGGAATTATTTGGAAGGGAAAATACCACACAGCTCAGTAGGAGAGGTTTTTTGTTTCTTTTGTGTTTTTTTTTTTCCCTCCTGCATCTAAACATGGCTCCACTAGCTAATTCCCTCACCTCAAACCCCACAAACAATTTAAGATCTGCTGGAAAATACAGTTTCAGCTGCAGCTATGTTGACCAGCAGTGCTGAATATCTGTGCAAAATAAAGACCTGTGAGGCCTAACCAGCTGATAGTCTGTAAAAGAAAGGTTTTTCAAAGACCCACAGGTGTCATGGGGGCTACTAACTGCAAACCATCTTCCCTAAACCTACCGCTTGCAATGTGTTCTTCCTCCTCTAGCTCTTATAGGAAGAAAGGAGAGGAGAAATTCATGTTTTTACTCCAGGGGAGGAATCAAAAAGCTTTTGGACTTGGACATTACTCATTACTTTTTCTTCTCTCCTTCTCACTCTTGACTTCCTTTCTCCTGCAATAACATAGGGCTCCTTTTCTTCATAGGTGTTCAAGGCAATCACCCGAAGATGTTTTTCTCCACATTTCACCTTTCGGGGGGTTGGAGCACATAGGGTGTTGTCTGCAACAAGAGAGCAAAAATGGGGTTCCCCTATGCTCTGCAAGCAGACGCTTTTCAGAGCTGGAATAACTTAGAAGTCCCGTCCTCCATCAGCAGAAACGCGTGGAATATATTCGGCATGGGTGAAAACTGTCCCTTTGGTGGTAGATCCCGAATCAGCCGCAGACCTGACACTGCTGGGGCAGAGAGGGGGCTCGCGGTGGGGGTGGCTCACACACGAGTGGGACAGAGCGGACTAGCACGTGCGGGGTGAGGGTGGAGACTGAGTAGGGCAGAGTGAAATGGTTCGCCTGCCACACTCTGTCCACCCACTCACACCAAAGTCCGCTTGTGCCCATACGCGGCGGCTGTTGGCACGGCTCTGCCCGGGGTTGGGCTCCACGTGGGTCCAGCTTCCAGGCTCCAGGCTGCCGGGGAGGTTCTTCAGGCCAAGCTCACTTGTCAGGACCGGTGGACTTGACAAGCGCTTCAGATTATGAGTAAGGAACGCAGGGAGGATGATCTGTTTCAGAACCGTTGGTTGTCTTTTTTTGTTGAGTCTTTTAATTGCAGCTAAAAATTACAAGTGCCGGGCTGG
>NW_010553836.1:0-26285 GCF_000687285.1 Phaethon lepturus | reverse complement strand
ATTTCTTTACTGAGAGAGTAGTCAAGCATTGCAACAGGCTACCCAGGGAGGTGGTGGAGTTACCGTCACTGCAAGTATTCAAAAGACGTGTAGGCATGGCACTTCGGGACATGTTTTAGTGGGCTTGGTGGTGTTGGGTTGGTGGTTGGACTTGATGACCTTAATGATCCTGTGATTCTGTGAAGAACGCTCTATACTTAAAACTGTGCCATGACTTGAAGAAGAGAACATCTCAATGTGGTGGTATCAACATGTACAAATAGAGAAAACAACATACAAATGCTTATAAAATTGCTACCTGACAGTATTAATACTTGACCTGTGACTCCTGGCAGAGCTTGAAGATGTCAGAAATCTTCAGTAATAGATTCAGGCTATGACACTTTTCGTTCAAAAAGTCACCATTAATAGGTTTAGGGTTCAGTGCAGGTTTTTTTTCTGCACAGCATCACACTCGTTGCCTCTGTGACAACCTTCATTTCCTTCTGAGCAAATGGAAGCCTGGCAGCACGAGCTTCAGGAAGTTGTTAAAGCAATTAAAGGCTTCTCTCTCTCAGCACATTGCATGGTTACCATAGTATCCTCTGCCTCCAAGTCTTCAGTGATGATGTCAGTATGCATACAGAGGCTATTCACAGCACCTACATGAAGATGATTCAGCCCTTGCTAAAGATCATAAGCTTTTCTCCATGTGTTCTATTATCTAGTGTCATTTTAGGAATTCATAAGAGGTAAGTGGCTTTTGCTTCGTATTGAATAATTTTTATGTATCCTTACAGTGTGAGGTGTCAAAAGGGTTGCTTTTTTTATCCTTCGTTGCATTGCTCACTAAATGCATAAAGTCTGGTTTAGGTGTACCAATTCCATAGCTTGCATAATTTAAACTTGGCAAGCTCTAGCTAATCTTCAACGATACGAAAAAAAGGCAAACTAAAAATTCCTGAAGTTAAAAATGGCTTTATTAAGTAATTAGAGGTTTTTACCAACTAAAATTCCCAGAGGTTTTTTAAATCATAAGAAGAGAACACAAATTATGTAATGGGAGCATTATCTAAGAGAAAAATGTTCAATCTTTTTTTTATTAAAACAGAACAACAGCAGCAAAAATTAACACCCAACTCACATTACCTTTTATTTTTCTTGTCGTCTTTATGTGGATAGCAGAACACTGGATGAAAGTACTCTCATGGAACTGTTTTTTATGGAATTCTGTTTATATAAGGAAATGTGAATTCTTATTGAAATATACTGTTACTGTTTAGGAAAGGAGAGTTTCAGTTGTTTATCTTGAACAGTGGAAAAGCATCATAAAACACTGAACAAACTGATTTTATGAGAAACTCAGAGGAAGGGACTCCTGCACATTTTGGCCTTGCAAGCTAAGTTTATTTGTAAGCCTGAGATGCTGTTTGGTTTCACAGTTGGATTTTTTCTTCCCTCTCCCTGTCCACTTTCTGCATTGCTTTAGATTACCGTGATTGCAAATGGCCCAGTATATAAAGTATCTGATTCTGTCTTTTACCAAAAAGGAACAAAAAACCACCCCAAAACAAAACAACCCCCAACCCTGCAGGACTATAATGAATGTCCTTTTTTAAGTCTTTTAGTGCCTTTAACTTCATTTTGGGTTTATTGTATTTTGATTTCTCCACTCTGAAAACTCTGCAGGGCTTTATTTATAAAACAATCTTTGTATTTAATACATAAAAGTAGAATAATTTTGGGATGGGTGTGGGGACTGGGGAACAAACTATTGGTGTAAATGGAAACAAATTTGTAAAAGGAGAGGTTGGTGTTGCAGGAGATTCTGCATTAAGACAGTATGTTTTTGTACAAGCCCACCAATTTACCCCTCTTGCCCTCTCATCCGTAAGTATAAAGTATGCAAATAATTTTTCTTTCCCTCTGCCAGTTTTGTTTCTGACCATAATGTCCATTGGTTTATTTAGACACTAAGTCTTTTTTGGTGAAAGGGGTTCTCTGTTGACATTTCTTAAGCAAAATGCTTAGTGTGCACTGACTAATAGGACACTTAGCCAGTCTAATGCTACACACAAGATGATATGTGGAAATACTATTAATCACAATAAACATGATGCATTAGAAGAATGAAGAAGACAGTCTAGTGACAATATTATGGGAGTTTGGGGATGTTTTTAAGTGCATGCAGACTGAGGATTTCTTGCTTTCTAGTACAAAGATACATGTGCTATTTTTTTTCTCTACTTGACTGCCTAGCTATTAGTTTGGATACTAACACAGAGAAGATGACTATTTTAGGTAAACTGAAGAAGCCAACTCCCCTTCCAGTGCTAATCTTTATTAACTTCCATATATGATACTTAAAATAAAGTTTGTTGGTGTACTAAATACAATCTCATATTTGACGGTGTACTCTTATTTTATGGCTTTAGGTGTTTTGCTTTTTTTCTTTTTGAATCTGGAAGGCTTAAAGCAAGTAAGGATAAGAAGTGCATAAAATGTTCAGGAATATAATATCTAACTATATTAACTATATTTAACTATTAGAATTTGAACTATTTTAACGTTGCTTTCCAAGATTTGGGGGAAAAAAAGGCACCAACCCTGAGGGTTGTATAGTCAGAGCTTTGAAACTGCTTTGGTTAAATGTCAAAGGTTTTATATAATTGTGACAAAGAAATTAAGACTAAAGATTCACTAATAATATCCCCTCCTGAAAGAGCTGATTCTGAGGGTTTTGTCACTTTTTTCTGCTGAATTTCATTTGAGCAGATCCATATTATGTGAATAAGAAACATGTTTAAAGTTGCGTATAGATGTCGGTTGTCTCGTGTAGCTTCTCATGAAGTTGGGAAGGTTGATGGTGGACTTAAATGCAAACAAGATTGTGATCCCAAATATTAGGAATACTATTTTTAAGCCAGAAACTGTTCTGGAAGACACATGAGTATTTCAATCAGGAAAAGACAACATGTATCTGGAGTTCATGTTAGTGGAGCAGACAGTGTGAACAGGTGTACAGTTTTTATGTATTTGTAAATTGTTTTTGTTAAACAATTTTGTGTGTACTTTTTGGTATGTTTTTTCAGTGGGCCAAAGTGAGTCTGTACATACAGAGGTGTTACTGTATATATGAAAGAACAAACAATGTGCTTTGAAAAAAGAAAAGTCTTATTCTTAAAACAAAATCATATTCTAAATTTATCATAAATTAGTGTAGTTGTCCCTTTCAAGGGAAAACTTGAATGTGATGTTTTTTCATAGAACATGTAACCTGTTTATTTTTCTTCAATAAGCACTTCAAATATGCAAAAGAAATAAAAATGTTACATACAAACATAAATACTTCATCTTTGCCAGTATGGTTACTCATTAACATTGAATACCTGCTGTATTTAAATGTAAATGGACCCTCTTTCAGCCACAAGTTAAAGTTGAATATAGCAAGATTTTGGAAAGTTGTTAAAATGAGTTATTAATTAAAAACATCTTGGTTATGAATGGAATTTATAATTTTAGCCTGTTGAATCTAGGTATTAATAATTATTGTTGCAGCATATTTAACCTCTGAAATGCAACCAGCAGTTTCAAGTATTTGGGTTTTTTTGTAGTATGTGCTAGCAGCAATGGCATTTTTATAATCTTTAGGATCGTATTTCTTGTCCCAAAAGATGTCATTGTATTAATTACCTTTTCTATGATTGTATTGTCTCTCAAGTAGGTGCATTTGATTGTATCTGTGATCCCAATTAAAAGCAGCATACCACACATCATCTTAAAGTTGTTAAAATGACAGTTAGCTATTAATTGTTACTTCCGAAATTTGCTTTTAAACTACTTTGATTGTGTTCTTTTGTGTTCTTCAGTGTTACATGGTTATCACTGAACAGAAACAAAAGTGTTATTTTTTAAAAAAAGTAATTTTGGCCATTGGAGAGAGTTTGTTGAAGAATGTTATCATAAAGCCTTAATGATCTGACCACAAATCACATGGACAGTTAGCTGTTGATTGGCGTACCTAGATGGAGAGCAATTTTCAGTTCTAGTTCATTTTAATTCTGCATAATTGTATCCTAAGCAGTTCCTTAAGTGATGTTAAAAATGCAGGAAAAGTAAGCTGTGTTCAGCTAGTGGCAGACACCTGACACTTCCTGTATGGGAGGAAGTCTGATTTTTTTTTTTATTTCTTGAAAAATATTTTTGTTCTCCTCAAGAATTCTTCCAGCTTTATATACTGGCATAGGAGGAAGAATGAAATTGTGTACCCAGTGAAAATTATTTAATATTGTTTTTTGGGGAGCAGTTGTAAGAAATTTTTTTTACTTTGGCACATTAGGCACAACCATCCAGTAAGTAATACATGTAGCAAAGGAAAAGTGGTTGTCCAAGGCACAACTGTTTCTTTAATGACTCTTTCTGTCTAATGACATAGCAGTAGTTTGGGGCTTCTTTTTTCTTCTTTATTTATGGCTCGCCCCCCCGGATTTTTACTCTATGTTCAGATTTCACATTCAAACAATTTGTTACATAAACAAGACTGCTGTTTGTTCTTCCAGCTATAATCCTGTTAGGTCATTTATAGGGATGCATGTTTGGGTGTACTCTATTTGTATTGTACCTCTTGTGGAGGTACTTCAGATCTTCTATTCCAGTGGTGTCATTAATCATTGGCGTGTTTTTTCTCTAGTCTGAGCAGAAAACAAGCAGGATTGTAAGAGAATTGGGGGAAAGGATAAAGACTGCTTTAAAAAAAGAAAGATGCTTTTTGCACATCTGTAATACTGGCCATACAGAAGAACATTACAGAATTAGAGGGAGTTTTACAGGATATTGAGAATGAAGAGATGGAGATAATTACTTTAAAAATGGACTGAAGAGAAGTTATTAAAGAAAAAAAAGGCTTGAACAGGATAAATTGGGAACCCTTTCTATTTCTATTATATAACAAGAGAACAAGATTATGGAAGCTAATGCTAACAAATTTTGATGATGTTAAGTCAATTCAATGTCTGACTAGTGCTGAAAAGAGTAGGCTTGATTTTGCTTTGCTTGGCCTCACTCTCCTGGTGCTCTTCTTTCCCTCCAGCAGTCATAGGGTGAGTTCATAGAACTGACCGATGCGACAGAAACATAATCTGTAACAAAACAAATGGCTTCTTCACCAAATCAGCGAGATGAGCCTACTCCACTTGAAGCTATGGACTCACAAAGTGTGTCACAGTAGAGAAGGTGGGATCAACTGCCCTGCAGAGCATGAGCTCTGAGCGCACCCTGCTTTATTAGATTAGACATAAAGTGGATCCATACCTTAACATGTTGGTGGGGTTTTACTGTTTTTAAAATAGCTCTGTTCAAACGCGACTGTGAAATAGAAGAGCCGGTTAGGCAGAAGAAATTTTAATTAATTTATTCAGTTGATTTAAATGGGCGGTTGCTGAATGTTTTTTGTAAAATTCAGGAAAGTTATTATTCAGGTAGAAATCTTAGAGAAATTTTTGACCTTGTTCAAACAAGGGCATTCAGTTCAAGATCTGACATTGGGAGTGTGCTGTTTTCAAATTACGACACACTCCCCTCACTGCCTCTCTTCCCCCCCACCCCCCGCCTTTCAAGCAAGGGCAGGGTAAGAGGAGCACTGCAGCAATATTAATGTTAATATTTATTTTCTGTCTGATTAAAATCTGAAGTGTTAGATTATGTGATAAAAGCTGGTCTACACACCCACGAATGAGCAGAGAGACAGTGGTAGGTGGGGGAACCCAAATAGCATCCTGCCCTGGCTGCGGCCAGGCCTTCACAGGAGCCATCAGCACATCAAAGAACTGGTCTCCACAAATCCAGAAGAGCACAAGAGCACAAAGGTAGGCAGTGGGGGTGCTACCCCAAATTAGGGACTCAAAGGAGAGAGACACCCTGTCTGGGCATCTTCCCAGGGCTATCCCAGCAGAGCCTCACCTCCAGTCTCCAGCCATGAATCCCACCAAAAAGTATCAGTGTGGGAGCACCTTTTGGACTGAGGGGAGTTGCTGCCCAGGGCTGTCAGACACATTATGGGATGCAAGCATTTTGCATTTGCACAAGGCTATGTATGGGATGTGTAGGGGAGGAGCCAAAGGCAGGGAAAGGGATGGAGTAAGGGTAATTTCAGAATGAACAGGAGTCGGAAAATAGCAAAGTGAGGGGTTAGAAAAGGACAAGTCATGTGCAGGTCGTGTGCTGATCGTATGCTTGTCTGGCCATGCCCTGTGCCTGGTTAGCACAGTCTGTCCTATCTAGTTGTTAAATTCCTTTCTAGTCTTTTCCCAGTGAGGCCTCTGTTCTCTGTGCACAGCATCTGAGTGCACCAGCTGGGGTCGCACCACGGGTTGGAAGGACCATGTGTCAGTGGTGCAGTGACTGGAGAGACCAGAGCAAGTGGATCTAAGTGCCAGTAACTGGAATGGGACCTTGGGTCGTGGGGGCCTGTGTGTCCCTGGCACCAGCAACTGAAGCAAATACAGGTGTGCATGTGGGGGTGTGATGGCTAACGGAGGTAAAACCAGACTTAACTGGTGAGTAGGTGAACTGGTATGGGAGCGAGATGTGTGTGCCTCTCTCCAAGGATAAGACCCTGGGAGGAGCTGGCTTGTGAGGGTACCAGGAGGGTGCCAGCCAGCTGCCAGACAGACTGCAGGTCTGGAGGGTCTCTAGGAGTGAGACCTGCTGTTGTGGGTCTCTATGGGTGACACCACAAGGGGGTACCTGCTGGGGCACCAGGGCCATCCAGCTCTGTGTATTTGTGTGAGTGAGACTGTGCCCGGCAGTGGGAGCACGCTTGTGGCCTTGGGGGCTTGTATGCCCAGGTACCAGCAACTGGGGAGGCTGGGATCCAGGGATCAGCTACTGGGCACTGTGTGTCTGAGCCCAGCTGCTGAAGGGACCCACATTGCATGTAGTGAATCTTCTTGTCAGTGGACCTCCATTCAGTTCATCCAAAGGGGAGCGGATGGTGATGTTGGTGCTCTTTGTGTCTGTCTGATCTGCCACGTATATAATTATATGTGTGGTATATATATGTGCTTTGTGTGCATGTGCTTAGTCAGAATACATGCTTAACCTCACTATGGCTGGTTGCGGGCACAGGGAGCAGCAGCTGCCTTGCCTTTCTCAGCCTCCTCAGTCTGGCCAGATTTTCCCTCAGCACAAAGTTTTAAGTGATTTTGCATAGTTGTATCTTTAAAACATGATGCAGAAATACGCAGGAAATGTATGGTCTTTCTGAATCAGTCAGTGATTTAGTGATCAATCAGTTTACTCAGTTGCCTCCTGTCTCTTAGGACTTTATTTGTACATCTATATGTGGAATGGGGAGATGAAGGCCATGTGGCTTGCGTTTTAGTCAACAGGAAAATCAAACGTTCCCTAATCTTGCTAAGATTTGCTGACAGGATGTGTGTAATATTTTTAGTCTTGTCAAAGTAAATGAAATTACTTAGAGATAAGCAGTCACGTAATTCTGTAAGATTGGATCATTTAATCAGGAGGGCTACAAATGTGGAAAAATCCATATGCAACAGTTGTGTGTCTTTTTTGCATTATTCCAAAAATCTCCTTTCCACTGTGCCCCTGAGATGTAGAATTTCCCCTCTGTAGCTGTATGAACGTGAAGAACAATTTTATGAAATTTTTTTAACTGGCTTTTTTTAAGTGCCCTTCTTTTGTCTGGAACAACATGTACAGTTTTGTCTAAATGTGTGTAACAGAATAGTAATAAAACAGGCAGAATTGGTTGTTAGAACTAGTATTTTCCTGAATGGATTCCTAAAGTTCTGGACTTTTTATAAATACTTCCAGTCCATATTGATGGTAACCTATTGTCATTCCACTAGTGCATTGATTTCCAAATTGGTATTCTCCTGTTCTAAAAATATTGCTTTCTGGTCTTGGGAATGTTGTGATGTCCTGTAAATATTATTTTTTGCAATGGCAGGTGGATTAGGTGATCATTCTTTATGAAGAAAAAAAATATAAAGGCATTTAAATATAAAGGCACAAAAATAATAGTGTACTAAGAAAAACATTTTAGCATCCTGTAGAGCTTATGTTATCCTGAACTGGCTGTTTTGTTTCTGCTGTGTTTGTCTACAACACCTCATCTCAAGAACTTTTTAAAAAGCAAAAGAATTCCTTGACAGTATTTAGCTGCTTCTGCATGAGGGGGAAGTAAGAGCTCACTGTTTTGTTTGTTTGGGGTTTTTTTTGGTTTTTTTTTTTTGGATTTCATTTTGGGCTTGTATAGTTTGTGTTATGGTTTTTGAGCCCCCTCTTCCATACCCCCCAAGTTGCAGTATTGTTGGCTTTGTGGGTTTTTTCCTCAATAAAATTAAAATTATGAAGCCACACAATTATTTTGCCTTCTTACTCTCAGTCTTTTGACTGTTCAACCTCAGAATAGAAGCAGTGCTGTGCCTCTAGCAGAGGCCTTAGTTTATAATTCAGTTAAGTACCACTGTTCCTGCACTTCCTCAGAGAGGTTGCAGTTGAGGGTTTTGTCTTTTTTTTTTTTTTTCTTGGAAACCAGTGCTATTATTTTCAGTGCACTAGAATTAATATCAAGGTAAAAAGATTTCAGTTGGAAGTGCTGCAAAAACCTTGTCTGAAAATAAATTATGTTAATTTCAGTGAAAGCTGCACAGCTTTTACATTTTTCTGAATGTAAATCTGTAAGTGATTTACAATGGAAAAGAGTGAGAGTCAGAAGGGAACTTTAAGTCCAGAACTAAACCAAACCGTCTGGGTTTCTTACAGGAATGAAACAGCCTTGGTCCCCTCTGCAAGATTTCTGTGTCTGACTTTCGTTAGTTATTGAGCAAGTCCAGTAGCTTCTTTCTTTTTTTTCTTCTTTATTTCAGCAGTAGAATTACTCTGATTAATCTTTTTTACTTTGTGATAGGTAAGGAGTCTGTTACCAACTGCTGGTGTCCTTACGAGCTTTAGTGCTTGAAGAGCACAGTGAATCAGTCATTCTTGTTCCTTAAATGCATCAGCTGCAGAGAAATACTGCTGATGAGCTAGTGAAGGAGGATTGGATTGTGACAATGCAAACAGTACTGTTAGAATCACTGTACTACTTTCAGGTGTTTTTTTTTCTCTAACTAAAAATTTAACATAACTTGAAGGCTTTGAGGGCTTTTGCTTTATCAGTGAAGACAACCATGAAAAGAGGGTTGTAGTTAATTCCGTAGTGCTTTCTTTCACAAATCCCCTTAGGGAAGTGACACGTGGACTTGAAGGGCAGGAAAGGAGCAAGTTCTTCAGAAAAGTATTGTAAAACTTCAGTGTTGTGCTGACTTGGTTTTTAAAGTGGACTTTATAGTCTGTCAGAAGCAATGTGACAGTACAAAGTGTCCTTGAGGCTCCCCTAGCGTACCTTACCCTATATCTGAAGAGTTGTGATGTAATCCATTTAGCAGTATGCCATCACTCCCTTGGAAGGACCCTACCTAGAAACACGGGTACCTCAGGGGTTCCCTGGCTGACAGCTCTGATATTGGCCTCGCTGCTGCCTTAGAATAATCGCTGCTAGAAACCTTTTGGATGTGATAACTGTTTAATGAATGACCAGAGCAGGGTGGGGTCCTTTTTTTTAAGCTCCCCGCCCCCCCCCCATGCAGTTGAATTTTGAATTTGCTGAGTAATCCTGAAACAATTCATCAATTTGGCTGAGTGCAAAAGTATATTAGTGCAGATTTGCAGAACTGCTAATAACAGTAGCTGTTCCCTCTTCTAGATTGACCAGTTTCTTAAGGAGCACTGGGGTCACAGAGGAGGTAGAAGGCTGATTCAGTTCCCTCTTTTGTCTGAAGGTCATCTGCCATCCTCAAATAAAAACAGGGGAACTCCAAACAGCTAAATATGCCATCAGTTCTATAATAAAAAGGGAGAAAGACACATAGTCCCTAACCTGAGATTTCAGGAAATCTCAGAAAGAAGACTGTCTGGTTTCATTTAGGTATTGTGGTCTGGTGAGTTTTATTGGGGGCAGAAGAACTTTACAAGAACTGGTGTGATGATTTGTTGTGAATAGTGCTCTGGTACAGGTGGACTTGGTTTTAGCTCTTGGCTTGGTTTCAAGATGCCTTGCATGAACTTGTGCTTCAGTTCCCAATCTGTGTAGTGAATTAACTACTTCCTCATATCATGGAAGCACTAGGAGTAGAATTTAGTAATACTTATGAATTAGTCTCCTTAGATACACCTGTTGAGATAACCCACATACAAACAAAAGTACCAAAAGAATTCATTTTTGTGTTTCATACTCTTCATCCTCAGTATTCTTTAGGAAAGATTTTGTGACTTAGTGTAGTATAATTTTTTTCTTAGCTTTATTTGCTGTTTCAGTTCTCCATAATATGTGTGCTTTACTCTTCCAAGTGGGGTTGAATATTGCACAGTTCTTTGTTATGTTGAATTTAACAGGTAGGTTACATCTTTTACTTTTTTGTCATGTTTATGTGGGACAACAGAGTATGAAATTCTTCAGTGCTAATGTAGAAGCTTTATGCTGGATTTTAGAGAAGAATGCTGCAAAAATGAAAAAGAAAACAAATACCCAAACATAATATTGGTCTTGTGTACTTGCGTACAAACTATAAGCCTAAAATTGTGTTTTTATTTTATGAGTAAATGAGAGTTTATTTAAGTAGATGTTTTCAACATATGCTTTAAGAGAAAACTGTTTTTTTCAGGAAGCTGTTAAGTTTTATCTATATTGCAATACTTTAACTTTTTTCTCTGCAAACAATGCACAATGGCTACTCGTGGGTAACTTCCTTCAGTTAAAAGAGTTTATCTTTTTAACGTTACACAATTATGGAGCCATTGAAGGCATAATGGGTGGTTTTGCTATAGTAATTAAAACACAGAAGAAGCTCTAAGTTGAAGTGTATTTGAGTGACAGTACTTGGTGCTGAACATGAGCACCATCTGCCTTCAACCTGATTGAAAAGGTAGTCTCAGGAGAATTTTTTGTGATTATCTCATGCGGTGATTTTAACTTCTCTGCTTAGCAAAATATCTGTCTCCTGCCCAAGGATACTAAAGATAAGTGAAAAAGAAATCTGCACTGTTGGGTAAGACAGAAATTTTAAGGTTATAATATTTACTAAAGTGACAATTATTGGTGATGTCATTGGTCACTAACTTTTTTTTTAACATTTAGTGTTCACTGTTGCATCTAGTAAACACAGAATTTGTAATATCGTAAAATAGCAATGAGAATATTTCTAATTTTAGGCAATATCATGGACTACATTTTGTAGATTTTCTTTTTAAAAAAAACTTGGTTTGCAGATAGTATATTGTAAAATTCAGAGTTTATTCACAAAAGAAAACTTCTATGGGTTTTTGAGATAATTTAAGATCAAGGTTAGACTGATGAAAAAAATCTGTATAAACATCTACTTAGCGTTTTGTTTTGTTTTTTTCCCCAGTAGGGAACTATCTTAATTGTTGTTAAACTTATCCCTTGTCAGTTTCTTTTTCTTAATTTCTCATGTAGTCAAATTTCAAGTTTTCTTTTATTATGTAATATAAAACCTTTCTGTCCCTTTTGAACGTTCCTGGACATTCTTAAAAATGGATGTTAAGTGGAAACAATTCCGTTGTTTCTGACAGCTTGAGACAAAAGATCAAAGGCAGTGGTGAAGGATTCATGCTTTTCATTTCAAGCAAATACTGTAAAGTACAATGTTTTAACCTTCAAAAGTAACCATTTCCTTGCTGATCAAAGCAGACCCAAAATAGTTGCTGTAGGCAAAGGTTCAAACAGTTGGGCTGTAGCTTCCCCATTTGATATACAGTTGCTTTTATGGATTTTAGCTTATAAAACCTGCTTTCTAGACTGGGAAGCCAGACCTGTTTGCTCAGGCAGCTTGATTTTTCTCAACTCAAAGTGTATTTATGACCATCACAAGCAGTGGAAGTTAAAGCAGTTTTTACTATTACTACTTTTCTTTCTTACGGTGTAGTACAGCTTTCAAAACTGGCTAAACTTAAAATAGTAACATATTTAACTGGGTAAACCCTCCACTCTGTACTATAAAAATTATGATTTCTTAAAGTTAAAATTGCTGCTTGCATTGTTTTAATTTGGACTTGCCAAGTCTGCTGACAGACCTATTTAGATGCGATCTATGTTTTCTTTGTTTTAGTCAGCACGAAGTTGCTTAATTTTACTGCACTGCTGGAGCTTATGTCTCTCTTGTCCTGCAGGATTAGGCCAAGATCTCTGTGCAGAATTGGGAAGCAACTTGCCCAAGTTTGAATAAATTGCTACTTTGAAACAAACAAACAAACAAAAAACAACCAAAAAACCTCTTCAGCAAATTCAGATAGCTGTTAGAAGGATGAAAATATTTCTGTTGACTCTCAGGCATCATACACAAACAAGCATTTCATTTGTTATGGGTGAAGTACAAGAGGGTAAGGGGCAGGGGGGGCGGAATTTGTGATTTTTTTTATGGGAACTGACTTTTAATGGGAACAGCTGTAGTTATCACTGAAATGCAATTTTAAAAATGCTTGTTCTGGTAAGATTGTTTTGAACAAGAAAATAGCATGACCTTTTTTGATTGCATTTTAAAAAGGAGTCTTTTCATCACTTGTGTAAATAGATAAGCTTTTATGAATACCTGGCAGATTTGCTTTCTAAATGTACTTTTTTCAAAAGAAAGTTGTCAGATTTAAATTTGTCAATTTGTTTTATGGGTGCTGTTATTTATTTTCTGAATTTTAGTTTGTACAACACTGTGACTGACAAAATGGGAGTTAGGGCTGCTACTGAATATCTGATTTACCACTATTATTTTGTAATGGATTTTTATGACTACTTTGTTTCCTGTCTTTAAAACCAACAAAAGCTTAACAGGAAAGCAAACTTCAGACACACACTGCATCTGTTTTCACAGCAGTATCTTGGAAGGGCAGTTGCAGTTGATGTCTTCTTCCTTAACTTTCTGAAACTGGATGGCAGGAAAGTACATGGTGCAAATATGCTTCAGTGTACATCTGTCTGCAGCACATCAGTGGTAGCTGCTGAAGCCTCCTGGAAAGCTGTCAGGCTTTCTTTTTGGTACTGCCAGTATTGTGGTTAAAGAGAGCAGTACTGGCACTTCAAGCAGTTCTAAATGTAGCTTGTATTAACAGCTGTGGTTTTTGTTTGGTTTTGTTTTTTTTTTTCCCCTCTCCAAAAGCATCACAATGATCATGAAATTATATCAGGCCTCTCTGATTCCTAAATACCTTAAGGATATAGAAAATGCTTTTCTTAATGCAGAATCTTATTTGATTCACTTTAGCCAAACTACATACAGTGCCAAGACTGATAAATGATGCAGCTGTTTTGTCATCTGATACAGCTGATATGAAACACTTATGAAAGTACTAGATAAGTAATTAGAGATTAAATGGAATTGCCTGTTTTGAGAAAGGGATGAATAGGAAAATTCAAACATGGGGAAAGCAAGAAACAGCATTACATCTAACTTGTCTTACTAAAGAATGCTTGCAGCATCCCGTGTTTCTCTCTTCCATTTTAAAACCTCAATGCTAATTTCTTTAAAGTATTAAAATCTGTTAGAATTGTTTGGAAACGAATTTGAGATGACTCAGCTGCTAGTCATGAGTTTCTGGAAAGTTATTCCATGTGGTGGGTACTTGGGAAGGAAATGAAGATCACCTTCCATCTAGCAGTTTTATGTTAAAAATGTGCGAATAATACATGCAACTAAACGGTGGTACTTTGGTTGGGTTGGTTGGTTGGGGTTTTTCTTTTTGCTCTGTCACCTTTATTCTGCCTACATGCTTTTCCTCTGCACTGCCCATCTCCTTAATTCTGTGGAAGTTAAGCTCTGTGTGGAGCAGTTTCCTTATTTAATTGCCTTTAAAAGGAGCCTGACTAAAAAATAAAGCAGTCCATGGCCTCTCTGAGGCATCTGGTTGCAGGCGTAAGTGATGCTGGTGCCTGCTGCTTCAAATTTGCTTCTTTCCACTTGCTCCAGATTGTTATACTTCAGCAGGTTGCCCGTAGGAAACTATAGCTATGTGACACATTGTGAGATTTGGTTGATGTATTTTGTACAGGTACAGCACTAATAAAGCCTTTATCTGTGATTGAAATCCTATGCAAATCCAGCACAATTGTGCAGCTTAGGCTCCTGGCAGCCTGCCACAGTTCATCTTGTGGTGCTTGCGGAGCTTGCATGTGCTCTGCTGTGCAGTTACAAAAAAAACTTTCACTTCTGTTGCGTCAGGTGGCTTAATGTGGAGGAATGAAGCAGTGCATACAGCCCCTAAGTTGGGAGTTAAACTTCTAGATGTGCTGTGATGGGTCCACTCATGGTGTGGCACTATGAAACTGAATGGTAAGCGTGGTTGTGTTTCTCTATGAGTATTAATTTCATTTACTGTTTTTGAAGACTTCCTCAAGGAATAAATAATGTGTGCAGACTTTAAGGCAATTAATTGTCCAGCAGGAGCTTTTTTCGTTTGTGTAGCTGTCTTCAACAGAAGAGTAACATCACTGTTTTTGATAAAACAATTTTTTTTAAACCATCCCAGCACTGGGGAGGAGGAAGGTTTTGGAACTGGTACTTCTCTGCATAGTGTACCCCCCATCTCAAAGAAAAAGTAGCACGCATTAGGTTACTCTTTGTAAAGCAATGACACAGTTGTTGCTTACTTATGCCACGTAGATGCAACTTTAAAGATCTTGCAGCTCAGCTTGCTTGTTTGCAGGTTAGGATACCAAAACAAGTCTGTGGTTTGGGGGCAGGGGGAGTTTGGGTTTTGTTTGTTGCTTTTATGTAATATTTTTAAACTGGCAGTTTCAGTTTCATATTTTTTAAGGTGGCTCTTACTTTCACAGTAATAACAGAATCCATCTACATAAAACTCTATAAACTTTACTAAAAACTTTCTTAGTCTTTCTTTGTTTAATAGTGACATATAGTGGTTGCAGAAAGCAATGAAGTTTTAAGGATAGCACGGTATGAAGAGAAGAGCTTAGGTTATTCATGAGCAAGGCAGTGCTGATGGGATAAAAACATTCAGTTACTACATTCTGTAAAACTGAAAAATCCCAACAAATTGCACCAGGTAGCCATTTGATACAACATGTAACAACTTTCCAAGGACTTGTGGGTGATGTGGTTGGAGGCTGTCTTGGGCATGGTGATCACAAAATGATAGTTTTCAATTCTTGGAGAATTAAGGAATGTGTTTAGCAGAACTGCCATCTTGAATTTCTGGATGGCAGACTTTGGCCTGTTTAGGAGCCTGTTTGACAGAGTCCCTTGGGAGGCAGCTCCTGGAGAGCAAAGGAGTCAGGAATGCTGGACATTCTTCAAGAAGGAAATCTTAAAGGCACAGGAGCAGGCTGTCCCCAGGTACCAAAGGGTGAGCCAGTGGGGAAGACCAGTCTGGCTGAACAGAGAACCTTGGCTGTAACTCAGGAAAAAAAAGAGAGCTTATGACCTTTGGAAGATATGCAGGGAGAAAACTAGAAGAGCCAAAGCCCAGCTAGAACTTAATCTGGTCACTGCCATAGGAGACAATAAAAATGTTTCTATAAATTGGAATCCAATTTATAGAAATACAATTCCAAATCCGTTTCTACATTGGATGAGGGAGGAAACATAGTGGTAAAGGCTGAGGAAGAGGCTGAGCTAGTTAATGCCTTCTTTGCCTCAGTGTTTCATAGTAAGACCAGTTGTTCTCCAGGTACACAGCCCCTTCTGAGCTGGAAGACAGGAATGGGGAGCAGAATGAAGCCCCCATAATCCAAGGGGAAATGGTTAGTGACCCGCTACACCACTTAGACATACTATGGTGCTGGATAGGATCCACCCATGGGTAGTGAGGGAGCTGGTGGGAATGCTTACCCAAGCCACTTCCAACCGTTTATCAAGTCCTGGCTAACTGGGGAGGTCCCAGTTGACTAGAGGTTAGCAAATGTGACGCCCGTCTACAGGAAGGGTCAGAAGGAGGATCCAGGGAACTACAGGCCTGTCAGTCTGATCTCAGTGCTGGGGAAGGTTATGGAGCAGATCATCTTGAGTGCCACCACTCAAGGACAACCAGGTCGTTTGTTGTTTTGATCAGGCCCAGTAAGCATGGATTTATGAAAGGCAGGTCCTGCTTGACCAACCTAATCTCCTTCTGTGACAAGATGACCTGCCTAGTGGATGAGGGAAACACTGTGGATGTTGTTTACCTGGACTTAAGTTAAAGCCTTTGACACGGTTTCTCACACAATTGTCCTAGAGAAACGGGCTCCTCATGGCTTGGATGGGTGCACTCTTTGCTGGGTAAAAAACTGGCTGGGTGGCTGGGCCCAAAGAGTCATGGTGACTGGAGTTAAATGCAGCTGGTGGCCTGTCACAGGAGGCATGAAACACTGTGGATGTTGTTTACCTGGACTTAAGTTAAAGCCTTTGACACGGTTTCTCACACAATTGTCCTAGAGAAACGGGCTCCTCATGGCTTGGATGGGTGCACTCTTTGCTGGGTAAAAAACTGGCTGGGTGGCTGGGCCCAAAGAGTCATGGTGACTGGAGTTAAATGCAGCTGGTGGCCTGTCACAGGAGGCATTGTCCAGGGCTCAGTATTGGGGCCAGTTCTGTTTAAAATCTTCATCAGTTATCTGGATGACGATATTGAGTGCACTTTCAGTCAGTTTGGAGATGACACTAAGTTGGGTGGGAGTGTTGATCTTGAGGGTAGAAGGGCACTACAGTGGGATCTAGAGAGGCTGGATCACTGAGCTGAGACCAGTTGTATGAGGTTCAACAAGGCCAGGTGCCAGGTCCTGCACTTGGGTCACAACAACCCCATACAATGCTACAGGCTTGGGGAAGAGTGTCTGGAAAGCTGTCCCAGCAGAAAAGGACCTGGGGGTGTTGGTCAACAGGTGGCCAAGTACGAGCCAGCAATGTGCCCAGGTGTCCAAGAAGGTCAAGAGCATCCTGGCCTGTATCAGAAATGGTGTGGCCAGCAGTAGGGAAGTGATCATACCCCTGTACTCGGCACTGGTGAGGCCGCACCTCGAATCCTGTGTTCAGTTTTGTGTCCCTCACTACAAGAAAGACACTGAGTTACTGGAACGTGCCCAAAGAAGGGCAACAAAGCTGGTGAAGGGCCTGGAGAACAAATCTTATGAAAAGCGGCTGAGGGAACTGGGGTTCTTTAGTCTGGAGAAAAGGAGGCTGAGGGGAGACCTTATCGCTCTCTACAACTACCTGAAAGGGGGTTGTAGTGAGGTGGGTGTTGGTCTCTTTTCTCAAGTAACAAGTGGTAAGACAAAACAAAACAGCCTCAAGTTGTGCCAGGGGAGTTTTAGTTTGGATATTGGGCAATATTTCTTCACTGAAAGGGTTATCAAGCCTGGAAATGGGCTGCTCAGGGAAGTGGTTGAGTCACCGTCCCTGGAGGTATTTAAAAGACCTAGAGGTGTGATGCTTAGTAACATGGTTTAGTGGTGGACTCGACAGTGTTAGGTTAACTGGTTGGACTTGATCTTAAAGTCTTTTGTATCTAAATGATTCTCTGATTTTTTATGCCACCCTCTAGTGTCTGTGCCACTTTGGTGCCTGCACATGACTCCTTAAAGGGGATGCTGGTGGCAATCCCTGGACTTAGAGGCAGGCATTGCAATAACTTACACAGAATCTGGGAAGGAAGAGGCATAATATAGGAGAAAGATACCGGGTCCTTTACAAGGTAATGGCCTTTTTTCCCATACCCTTCGGTATTATCTTTCTAATAAATAGTCTTATTTCATCATATAAACATCATGTATAAATATGTCCTAAAATTCTCTTATACAAGTGCACAAAAAAAGTCTGTTATGAGATTTTCTGATGAGATGCTAACCAGTTACAAAGTGTTTGAGTCTCCTCTGCATTCAAGTATTATGTGGAAAAACAGCATTAACATGTTTTCTAAAGATCTGATAAAGTTCTGTGGTTAAGTCTTATATCAAGTGGTGTATGTGGGGTCTTTGCAGACGACAGAGCACACCATTTGTCCATTGAAGGCTCTAGCTAGAAATGAGATTTATTCACTGCTTAGAACCAGTGCTCTGTGGTAATTCTGTATTCCTCACGAACAATGTGACTTTAAATAAACTATTGTATAGCCATACAAAGGTGATTGTAAAAATGTGTTACCAAAGGAGGCTGGGAGTGCTTACTGGTCTGGCATGAGTGCTGTTACAGTAATCTAGCTTCGAGTAGAGAAAAGTTCAGAAGAATGTGTCTATCTAAAATCAATACTCTTGTTTATAGTTCATAGACAGTTTGCAATGCCCTAGTCATTGGATATAAAGTGCAGTTTAGGCCATGGAGTTGCAATGGTGAAGTTTCTTGTGTCAGTTTCCTATTTCCCCTCTGTTCTCTCTGGTACATATTTGTATTTTGTCATCACACAGCAATTCACACTCCAACTTTATTTTTCTTAGCTTAAAACATCCAAATTTAAGTTTGCCATGGCGTTGGTAAATCCTCCAGACAGAAGACACAAGATTGCAAACCTCAATTCTCACAGCGCTGTGAGTGCAGCACTCTTGAACAGGTGTGTTGCCAGTGTGCACTGGCGCTTTCATGGATTGCCCTACCAGCTGACGTCTTGATGCAAAGACAGATGTCCCTAACATTAGAAGAAAATTTTAGAAGATGATTTGAAAGGAAGTCTAAAAGCGAGGTTTGTCATCTGGATTTTTGTGACAGTTAGGTTTTATGGGTTTGGTTACAAACTAGGAAAGCTAATTCTCCTTATGATGCAATGTATAAAATATAACAGCTTTACAGATGCTACCAAAACTCTACCGAAAATACTGTGACTAACAAAAGTGTTGATATTATCCCTTCCCATTGGTAAAGGCTGAATTGAAAGGTAGAAGCCCATTTCTGGAGGGTAAGGAAAGACAGAAATACAAAGTAAAAGCGTTTGAGTCACTGAGGCTGTTGTGTTTGAGAGCAAATAGCTGTGTTTGGAAGAGAGCTGCATGTCATCAGACATGCAGTCCTGTCTTGTGGGAAAGTCAGAAAGTACTCCTCGAACAGAAGAGGGAAGGTAAGCACAGGATGTGAATTGAGCCTGGGGAAAAGGCAAATCCTTGTTGCTTGTGTGGAGCTTCTGCTGTATGAGCTATGCCCTCATTTCTAACACTTAAAATATCTTGATTCCAACAGAAAAAGGCCTGCCAGTTACATTGGTTAATACAGAATTAGTCTGTTGTTTGATCACCTGGCTTCCATCTTTCACTTGGAGCTTGATCTTGACCTCATTATGCCGTGTTCTTTAATACTTTGATTTCAAGCCTGTATTGCCAGAAGGCAGTTCAGGAAAAATGACAGATTTATGGTATGTTTGTAATGGTGGAAACGACAAATTTAATTAGAAAAGGGTTAAGGGCAGGCAAGCACTGTACTCCAAGGTGAGTTGGGAGTACGGTGTATGTTCCCTGCCAAGCTGTATGCCTCCGTACAGACGTTAGAGTATCAGAAATGGAATTAATGTGTAATACTAAGGTCTTTCTCCACTTTTGATGATGGTTGTTTAGGCTACCCAGTTTCTGTGCGCTAGCTTGTGTGGTCAGATTTTTAAAAACACTTCATTGTAATTATGACCTTATTTTTATTTTACACCAATTTATTTTATTTAGCGAGTAAAATAACTTGCCTTATATTAAGCTGTCAATTAATGTAATCCCTTGGAAAATCAAGTGTTTCTTCACTTGTTGAGGTAGTGATATTGTCAAAAACTTTAACTGTTTTAAACAGCTGAGGTAGGTACTGATCTTTCTGATACTGTGCTTGTCTGATGATAGCTGACCTGCATCTCCATTATCACAAACCGAGCACATTTTGTTGTACAAAATTCATGTCATATTTCACACCAAAACACACAAAGTCTGCTTTCTTTCTATTTCACCAATAGTTAAGGAGGACTTACAATGTGACAATGAAATGTTTATATGAACAATTTTTAATGCTGACCTAAAATTTTAATCTTGGAAATTTTTTTACTTTGCTTTCAGATCTTTTTCTATCTGATTGCTTTCAACTACTGCATCTCTGAAGTCTTTTGGGATTCAGTTTTTGGGACTCAGCTTGAATAATGCACTTCGGAGTAAAAATGTGTGTATGAAACTAGAAGTAACTTATGCTAAAAATCAGTCTTAATATTTTGCTTAGCACTTGAGAGGTAGGTGAAAAAAAATTGTAACTAGCTCAATATGTGGTACTTTTTATATTATTTTTTAATTGAGCATTTTGGAAAATTCTGTACTGAATTTTGGTTTTTTTTTTTCCTGCAAAAATGCATGTTCTTGTCCCAGGAGGAACCAAATGTAGGAAAACAAAATACCCCCACCCCATCTGCTACTGTAAATTATATATTAAAAATACTACAAGCTAAAAAATAATCTGCTCAAAAGTCCTGGGATTTTTTTTTTTTTTTTTTTTTTTTTAAAGGTTGTTCTATTGCTATTTCTATACAGCATATGAGTGACTTCTAATTCTTCTCCTCTTGACCCGCACCCCCTACCACCCCGTAGCTTTCACCCTCTGTCAGAAAAATCAATCCTGGTGGAGTGGGGAACTGGGAGTGGGGAATTTGGAACTTCTTGCTTAAAGAAACAGATGATGTCATGCTAGGAGAAGCTAAAATACTACTTTGTAAAATGGTTATGTGGTGGTAGGTGAGCCTGTGTGCATTTGGAAAAACTTCTAATAAGCACTGCAATACTTAAGAAAACTTACAATCAACTGTTTTTCTATTATCAATAAGTTCAGTAGTATGGCCTTAATAAACATTAATATGTTTATTAAAAAGTCTTTCCTTTTACTAGTCTAAATTTTATTTTTATTACGGGATCATAAAGTTTACTAAACTAACATGAAGGTTTTGTAGTTGAAATAGACAAAATACAAATGTGTAAATGAGTTTCTTCACAAATTTGATTCTGGAAGAACCGTCTCTTATCTCTAGTTTATAGTTGTTTCATGCCACTGCATTAAAATTATACATTAAAATGTATTCTTAATTAAAATCAATTAACTAAAATATTTTAAGTATAAAAATTTAATGCAAATTTTTGATGGCAAAGTAGTTTCTTGGGTTTTTTAATTGAACTAGTGCCAAAACAGTGTTTCTTTCTTGGAACTTGGTTATTAAAACACAAACCAGAAAAAATATTCATGTCTGTTCTTCTACCAATAAAAATCATTTCAACATTCCTGCAAATATGCCTGTGTGCTTACCACTTTGGTGTGATGGTTATAGAGCCTGGATTGTGCACAGGTTTCTAGCATATATGCACGAGTGAACCTTCTCATGAGTCATCTGAACTGAGTTCATGGGACTAGACCTGTGCTCATGTGGACAAACCATGGTTTAACCCCAGCTGGCAACTAAGCACCGTGCAGCTGCTTGCACAGCCCCGCCCCCCCCCCGGTGGGATGGAGGAGAGAATCATAACAGTAAAAGTGATAAAACTCGTGCTTTGAGATAAAGAGAGTTTAATAATTTAAAGCAAAAGCGCACACTCAAGCAAAGCAAGGAATTCGTTCACCACTCCCCATGGGCAGGCAGGAGTTCAGCCATCTCCAGGGAAGCAGGGCTCCATCATGCATAGTGATTTCTTGGGAAGACAGACGCCATAACTCTGAACGTCCTCCCACCCTTTCCTTCTTCTTCACCCCAGCTTTGTATACTGAGCATGTTGTCATATTGTAGTGAATAGCCCTTCGACCAGCCTGGGTCAGCTGTCCTGGCTGTATCCCCTTCCAGCTTCCCGTGCACCCCCAGCCTTCTCACAGGCAGGCCAGCATGAGAAGCTGGACTGTCCTTGACTGCTTAGCAACAACTCAAAATGTTAGTACGCTGTCATAATTTTTTCATCCCAAATCCAAAACGCAGCACTATACCAGCTATCAGGAAGAAAATTACCTCTATCCCAGCTGAAACCAGGACATCAGGTCTCTGCTAGTTTAGTCTCTATAGGCTGTATTTTTAAGATTATTCAGTATGATGATTGCCTTGGAGAATCTGACATAAAGGGATTGTAAACCTTTCTGAAACTTGGCTTGTTGATATATGTGCAGACAGCTTGAATCTCCTTCCACATACTGGTTAGTTTGAATAGTTGACTGTCGATCTTACATGTTTCTTTTTTTGGCTAACTGAAAAATTTGTGCAAAGAAAAAGCTATCTCATCTGTGAATAAGAAATGTTTGTGGTACTTCATTGGTTTTTGTACGTCAGAGTGATGAGTCCATAGTCTGCAGTAGCTCTGATACCTTTTCATGCATTGTGATTGTATTTTTACTTCTTTAAAGGCACTCAGTTGGTCTTAGTCTTGGTAAAAGTTGTCCCTGTCATCTCCTGACAAGGTCAGAAACATGGTAGATCTCATTGCTTTTTCTCTAGGGCTTGCAACCAGAAGTACTTGTCTCTTCCCTGTGTTCCAGCTTAGCCAAGAATTTATGTTCTGGCTGTAAGGCCAGGCATCTCTGCCATGTCTAAAAACATCTTGCGTATCAGGGTAAACTGATTTTTATGTAAGAGATGAAAAATTAATAGGACTGAAGACATTCTGATTACAAACTGAAATAATCCTGTATATGATGAAGAAAAAAATGGTTTTCCTCTCATGAGTAATTTTATTTAAAATTTAATTAGACCTTCAAAATGGTCCAAGTAAATGTCCAAGTAAAGGAATGCTGCCTTTCTTTCTGAGACTTGATTCTGTTAAAGCTAGCTGTAATTGAAGTAAAAATGGAATAAAAAAAATTATAGTATTTGATTACTACTTTCTAGGCAGATTACCTTCTTCTTAAGGGAAAAATGACCTGAACTGAGCAACAGTGATGCTCAATAGAAAACTTGAAAACTGTTGAACATTTTGCAGAAGATGTTTGGAAAAGGTGAATTGTGGCTTGTTCACTAGCTTTCGTGTCCCCATTTTGTGAATGCCTCTCATTTTCTGTTAGCGTGTACCTAAAACCTTTAAGCCAAATTTATAGCTGGGAAGAGCAGAGTAGCATGCCCTGGCTTCCTCTTAGTTTGTATTAGCCATTACCAGCTATCACATCTTTCTAATTTTGGTTGCTCACCTACCTACTTGGTACCTTCATTTTTCTTTCCCCAAAAAGTCCCCACCAGAATCCCAGATCTCCTGGGACTGTCCTGTCACCACTAGCTCTGTGAGAGACAGGACTTGATAGTCATGGGGCTGAACCAGCAGAAAGCGTTGAGCAGGAGGCCAGGCAGAGCTGTGCCCTTCCCCCGATGGGAAAAAGGACTGAATCCATCTCTCCTCTTTGTCATTGTCCGTACTGGAGAATTTTGAAACTACTTCCAGTTTAGCCAGTTTCAAACAAACTTGGAGTGGGCTGAGAAAAGGATGCAAAATGTTACTGCATCCTTGGGTTGGAAGGGACATTTGAAGGTCGTCTAGTCCAACCCCTCTGCAGTGAGCAGGGACATCTTTAAATAGATCAGGTTGCTCAGAGCCCCATCCAGCCTGACGTTGATTGTTTCCAGGAATAGCGCATCTACCACCTCTCTGGGCAACCTGTGCCAGTGTTTCACCACCCTCATAATCATGAAAAATTTCTTTCTTATATCTAGTCTGAATCTGCCCTCTTTTAGTTTAAAACCATTACCCCTTGTCCCATTGCAACAGGCCCTTCTAAAAAGCCTGTCCCCATCTTTTGTATAAGCCAGCCCGCTTTAAGTACTGAAAGGCTGCAATAAGGTCTCCCCAGAGCATTCTCTTCTCCAGGCTGAGCAGCTCCAACTCTCTCAGCCTTTCTTCAGAGGAGAGGTGTTCCATCCCTCTGATTGTTTTTGCGGCTCTCCTCTCAACCCTCTCTAACAGGTCCATGTCTTTCCTGTGCTGAGGGCTCCAGAGCTGGATGCAGTACTGCAGGTAAGGTCTCACCAGAGCAGAGCAGAGGGGGAGAGTCGCCTCCCTCCACCTGCTGGCCATACTTCTTCGGATGGAACCCAGGATACAGTTGGCCTTCTGAGCTGCAAGCGTGCCTTGCCAGCTCATGTCCAGCTTTTCATCCACCAGCACCCCCCTCGATCCCCCATCCTGTATTGATACCGGGCGTTGGCCCAACACAGGTACAGGACCCTGCACTTGGCCTTGTTGAACCTCATGAGGTTCACACAGGCCCATTCCTCCAGCTTGTCCAGGTCCCACTGGATGGCATCCTGTCCCTCAGATGTGTCAGCTGCACCGCTCAACTTGCTGAGGGTGCACTCGATCCCACTATGTCATTGATGAAGATGTTAAAGAGTACTGGTTCAATACGGACCCCTGAGGGACACCACTTTTCACCGGTCTCTATCTGGACATTGAGCCGTTGACCACTACCTCTTAACCTGGTTAAAAATCTTTACTGTTACAAGTTGATGGTAGTAAGCATAAGAATTATACATTTTTGTTATCTGTGTCTAGAATATTTAGACTTTATATTAATTTTCAGCATGCAGTATTCCTCGAAAAGGAAGGAGTCATCTGTGGCTATGTATGTGTAATTTGTCCAACATCAGGTGTTAGTTGTCAGCAGGTTCTAACTTCAGCTTGTTGGAGAGGTTTCAACATCATCGAGGCTGTAAAACTCAACCTTAAAATAGGAAAATGCTCAAATGAAATACGTAAATAGGTTCTTTGTATCCATTATTCTCCTTTCATTGTCAGTTATCTGCTATTCTTGCCTTAGTTTTATTACTGCTCTGTGGCTGAGTCTGAGATGAACTTTTATTCTACTGTTCTTTTGTAGTGCTGGACAATGATGTAGTTAAATTGTCTTTGGTTGCCTCTAATGAGTTGTTTCTAGTTTATGATCTGGTATTTGGAAGTAGTAAATGCAGGTTTTAGTCATAGGTAACTACGTTTTGAATTTACATAGTAGTCTAAAAGTAGGAGGGGATGTTGGTATGTGGAAATTGTCTGGTCTGTTTTATTCCCACTGCTATATTTAAAGCATGGTGTTCCTGATTGACAGGTGGTGAATATTCAGAATTAATTTTATTTGGGAAGAGGCTTGGCATGGTTTTTATATGCTGCCTTTTCAGTAGAATTGCTTACTTCATATTAGTAAATTGGTATCATTACAGCTCCAACATACACCTTGTAGTTGAGTTGCTACATTAAAGGTTACTGTTTTGGACTGTTGCTATGTGCACTGGCGATTTATTGTGTGCTGAACAATTTCAACCTAAATATGTTGCTGCAAGATAGACTGGTTATGCAATTTGTAATTACTCTGTCATTCAGTCCCCTTAAGGGTAAAGACTGTAACTTGTGTTGTTTGTTTTTCTTTTTTTAGACATCTCTAGATTCACACCTATTTTCTTCAGTTACCGGAGTAAATACTAAAGACCTCTTATTAAAATAATTTTCTTATTTCTAGACTTTTATTCTGTTTTACAAAGGGTGCTACATTTGAAGTTTTGTTCTAGATGTGTGTTATTTGCCAGTTTATTTGGATCATTAGGAAAATAATGCTGTAACATGTGGAACAGAAAAAATGTGACTTTGCAGAGTGTACCTTAGGAAATCTTCTGAAGTGCTTGAAGGAATTGATAAAGAATGGATGAGGGACAAAGGGTAGGCTCTTGCTTAAAAGTACAAAGCATTTTCCCTGAGGTGTGTGGGCGTCTGCACTGTCTGAAGTCTGTGCTACAGTGTAAAACCAGGATTCATTCATTTGCATTTATGGGATTCTTCTGTGATTTTGGTTTCATAGAGTTGTAGAATCTGAGTTGGAAGGGACCTTTTAAGGTCGTCTAGTCCAACCCCTCTGCAAGGAGCAGGGACATCTTCAACTACATCAGGTTGCTCAGAGCCCCATCCAACCTGACCATCAATGTTTCCAGGGTTGGGGCGTCTATTATCTCCGTATCTTTCAATAAGCTGGGTGATAGGCTGTGTTTTAAAGCATACGTGGAAAAAGGAGTTACATTAAGTCTGCAGGCAAGTGGGCAAATGTTTTTGCCCCTCACACCCTGCTTTTTTGAAGTATTTGATCTTGTAACCTTCAATCTCAATATTTTCCTAAAAGCCTAACTCAATGCCAATATTTGCAGTAAAAGCAGGCTTTCTTACATTGTGACCTTTCTAAATTATATACAGACAGGGAAATTTTATTCTTAAGTGTTTGATGGTTTTCCCTTGATTCTGTTGAATCTGTTTTGGAGAGAGAATTGAGGGTGAAAGTTTCACAGAATCACTAGGTTGGAAAGGA